>NW_010519731.1:10569-47481 GCF_000687285.1 Phaethon lepturus
AGTTCAGCACTATGCAAACACTAATCCTCCATTCCTAGTTTAGACACTCCCATCCAATTCATTCCAAGGAAATTTTGGAAAGGAGAGGGACGAGACCTAAAACCTTGCCTTTTCTCCCTGGTGCTCGTGGCCTGGAGAAGGGTTCTGCAGCTCCTATCCAACTTCCATCTGCAGGCATTGACAAAGGACGAGGTTTTCCTAGAGGCAATAGAGAAGGTTATGAGGAATTATACTAAGCTTAGGAAACCAATTTTTAACTTGATACTTTTCACAATTAAGCAAAGGGAGAGATACAGCAATGAACAGTTAAAGTTGCAGGAAAAAAAAGCATTTCAAGATACTTCCACTGGTGAAATACAATAAAGCAATGTGCAAAGATTGAACAGCCACACTCTTGCTTGTTTACAGCAGCAGACATAATGACCAAAAGTTATAACCAAAACACACATGGAACTGGCCAAACATGGCAGCAGAGCCCAGCTGAATGACATTAAGGAAATAACAGCATTTAAGTGAAATGATTTCAGATGTGGAATTTCATTCACAGTTACAATTTGTACAGACTGCCCTTAATATCCAAGTCTAACAAGCAGTTTTCCTAACAAATTATTCCAAACTGACCAAAACATTTATTATAGCAGCAAAAATGAAAGAGGAATGAACTCACCATAGGACTGTGTTTTTTCCCTCATCTTGGCTGGTAGAATATTTGCTTCCATGGGATACCCAGGCAACTGATCTGAATCAGCAATAGTAAACCTTCGCCTTCGACTCTCCTGATCCAGAAAAGAATTGGGAGACTCTGCGCCCTTGTACCCAGGTAGCAGCTGACTGGGTTTGTTGCCTCCTCCGTATATAAAACTCCCCTTTTCATCTCTGAAAGAACATTTCACTTCAGTTAGTAGCTTAAAAGAGTTTCACGCTACAGACTTGAATGGGTTTGAAAGATACTTCTAGCCCTAGTCATGCTCCTGACAACTGGCATTGTGCTGCAAAACAAGCTGGAAAAAAAGTCAGGTGATGGAAGACTTCATTATAAGTATATTTACGAAGGAAAAAAGAAAGCTATCCCCACATGTTAATTCACTTTTAATAAGCCAGTAATTTAACACACAGAGGAGTTTAGAGGTACCACCCCTGAAAAAGCTTTTGAGAAATAAGACCTTTCTGCCCTGAGGGTATCAAAGCTCCCGATTCACTGCCTGTTCAGCTGTGACAGAAGAGTACATGCATATGTTTATCCATCTCTGTAATGGCAAGACCTATTGCCTCCATCTGAGGGACTATGCTTTTCTAAGCATAGTCTAAGTCATTCTAAGAGCCCAATATCTGCCACTGGATATTCATCACCTTCTCTCTCCATCCAAAAGTGAGACCCACTTGAGAGTTTCAGTAATAAATTCACAGTGTATATACATATGACTGAGCAATTTCTGCAGGAACTTCCTTCCCAGAGCAATCCTTCATTCCAACAGCCAGGAATAGCCATTTTTAGAACCAGCCCTTGTGAGTACTTTTGGAAGAAAAGCTACCCTCCAAGTTAAGATTTTTCTGGGTTTTTTCTTCCCCCCTTCCCTGTACATGCTACAGTCTTATTGTTTGAAGCAACTATCATCCAAGTCAAGGATAAAAATACACAGGTGACTGCCTAAGCATATACATACCCCGGTATTCACAACAGCCCCCTGGCCAGCACATACAGCTTTTTCCAGCTCTCCATCAAGAAGAATGCTAGAGCTCAGTGAATGGGAGGGAGCTATTTATGGAGATTCGGGGACCAAAAATTGCACAGAAGTGTTACACCACACCTGTATGTATGTGGAGAGCTCTCCTACAACACCACCATGTGGAGACTGTGCCATGGGGAGGGAAACCAGCCACTGCTCTCTGCCTCCCCAGCGTGGAGCAGAGAAGGTCCGTGCCAGGAAGGGAAGTGAGCATGATGATGGCAGGGCACGAAGAGAAACGACCACACAAATGCATCACAGTTTCAAGAGAAAACCAAAACATGCAGAGGTGAAATTAAACAGACAAACAGAAAGTGAGAGAACTGCCCTTTCTCCTCTTCCTGGCTGCCACAGCTTTCCACATTTAGTTTCTTTAAAAGTCAAAGCCAAAAAGCTTTTCCCTTTCCACACATCATCCAGGACAAGTGTTAGAGCTCACATTGCTACTTCCTTCCTTGTCAACAGGCATTCAGGTCTAAAGGCATCTGAAGCTAGGTATGGTTTTGTGACTCTTTAGGGAAGAGATAAACAAACTGAGCAGAATTCATCAATGTGCTTGAAATTTGAAAACATAACATAAAAACCAAGGCATTCTAAACACAGCTGTTAAATCTACATACTTGTTTTTAGGCCAAGAAATTTGATTCTTTTTACCTTTAAGAACTGAGCATGCATAAATATAAAAAACAGGGAGACAGCAGGTCAAGGTGGATCCAACTTCAGCAGAGACACCCTACCTTGGAGGAAAACTCTCCCCCCGCACCGGTACTGCCCTGAAGACTGCAGTAATACAACCTCTGTCTCTGTATCAGGCCTTACATGGCAGGAGACAAGCCCTCCTCCCATGCAAGTCCTGCAGCAAAAGGTCAGAGTTTCTATGCTGGGCTATTTACATGTAACCTAAAGTGTCAGGACAGGCGAGGAAGCATGCCCTGACCGAAAACCCTTTTGTTCATCATCTTCCCAGGTCAGTTGGCAGGGTTCTGGCATGAGTCAACATGGACTTGAGAAAAAACAAGAGCTAGCCACCCCCCTCCCCCACCTCTTGTGTGTACACAGGTCTGTATTTTTATAGCTTACACTGCGGGGGGCGGGGGGGTGGCGGGGGTAAGAGTTGAATGAATTGACTCTCCCTTCCCTTCAGTGGGAACATTCCTGTTTTAAACAACTCGCGAGTTTAACAACTTAAAACAATTTCTTTTCTATCCTAACTCCCACAGCAGTTACTTAACTTACTTAAAAAAGTGTAAAAAGTTACAAACAAAAATGACTTCTTACTATGTGCCATTAGATTTAAACAAAATACAAAACATAACTCCACAACAAAACCAGGGATGACATCCATTCATGTTTTGGGAACAACTCTGACCTATGTGACACACAATAGTCTAATAATAATCTGTGACAAACCTGGTAGTTCATGCATTTAAGCATAAGCTTAAGCAATCCTATGCATTTAAGCAACTCAAAGTCTGTGAGATCTGCAATTTCCTCAAGCTAATTTGCACAGAGATCTAACAGCAAGCCAGCTCAGAAACAAATGTAATAAAGGAGTTTTTTGTTCAGTAGTGCACATTTATTTGCATACCGAGGAGAATACGGAACAGCTGGTGGAGGTGGTATGTACAGATCCAAAATGGCTGGCTTCTCTTTTTTCAGTGAGGTATCCATGGTGCTTTCTGGAGACTGGGTTGAAGTTGCCGGAGGACTGGTCTGAAATGTTAAACAGCTATCAACCATCTGAGCACTGATTTATCATTCACAAAAAGATAATTCAGTCATCAATAGTACCATTTCATCCCCAAATGAACTATGTCTATGTTTAACAAACATGTTAAAAAACTGTTTGTGTTTGCACTTTCCTCCATACCCAGTTTTGGCTAGCCTTGCAGTCCCTCCTACAGAAATCCTATCACAGGTAATATATTGCTCAAGAATATTTTGCTCTTTCCAGTTCTATTTTTTCCTGCAAATTCCATAGACAAAAAAGCGACAGAGACAAAACCCCTTCTTCTATTCTTAGATCCATTAAAAGAATGCAATTTGTTAAATACGGTATGATCTGCAACACTTACAAAGCCAGCTCACGGTACCCTTAGTCTATGCAGTCCAATGCCTGGGGCACAGGCATGGGCAGGGATATGGTAAAGTTCACCACAAACTGCATCAAGCGATATAACTGGGATAAAGGAAGCAAAGGAAAAATATGTTTGGTATTGCTCATCTGAGCAAGTCTGCTATTTTGTTCTTTGTGGCTCGCTTCCATGTCCCCAGCACCTTGACAGGCTCCCGACTGCCTCTAGGACAGCAAAAGCTTGAAGGACTCTTTCACCTTTGTCATTGCACTCTCCCCTTTTTGTCAAGGGCCTGCCCAGGCTTTCACTCTGGCAACCCTGCACAAGCATCTGCCTTTTACCAGCCAGCACGTTTGGGCCCAGAACTGTCAGCCAGACTTCTCCAATCACCCATTCCCCCAAGGAAACGCTGCTTAGCACAGCCTATATCCCAGCCCACCTCAGCTCTTCACACCGGTAACACAGCCCTTGCTTTGGGTAACCCTGGAAAACCCACAGGGTAGCGGTTTTTTTGTCTCTGATTAAGTGGCAGGCATGATGCCACAAAAACAAAACACAGGCATTGGTGAAAGGAAAGAAGCACGCATCAAGCATGCATCCTCCTCCCAGTTTAAGAGAAATCTGCCTGCCTTGAGATTGCAATAGCCACTGGCATTTCACAGGTTGATACGTTATCCTCATAGCTGTAGGGAGACTTGTATCAGAACAAGCATAGGAATGGAAACTCTTCCTGGTTTTCTTAATTTCAGGTAATCAGTTTAGATTCAATTAGGTTATTTCCTCCTGTAGGCATTAAGCCCTAAGCTTCCTAGTACAACATGCCATTCCTCATCATGGTTATTTAAGTTATTAACTTCACTTTCTCTGTCTGCTTATTACCCAATCTGTGAATTGTCCAGCAACCAAATCTTATTTAAACAAGTAGTTTAAATACCTTTTTGAAAAACATTCTTTCCCACCCTTTACCAGACTAAAAAGACAACAAATATATGGAATAATCTAAGCTATTTCAGCAAAAACATATTACTCTGCTAAATAGAGGAAGCATTCATTGCTCCATGATGAATTCCATACTTATCAGCTGTTTCAGCAGTTTTGCCTCAGATAAGTTCTCCCAATGGCATGCTGACTGATTAAATGCTCAATACACCTAGTCCCTTTGCCCTTGCCCCAGAGGGCATTATCTGGGTTTAAAAACAAAACAAAACAACCAAAAACATTTTCCCTTTTATCTAGAAACCAGAGGAGGACAGCCATTTCACCTAACCTTCCTTGACCTGTAAACATGAGCATCTGGGAGCATTTCGGGTATTTCTCCTTTTTCAAGATGCAACAAAGGCATTCCCATCCCAACATTACAGTTGGGCCAGCAGCCTCTTACCTGCACCAAGGGTGGTTTCCAGCGCAGGTTCTTTAGCGGAGCAGGAGTGAAATGGAAAGAGCCAGTAGGACGTTTCTTAAGGAGCAACCTAACTCCAGCAGGATTCTCTCGCAACTTTGCCACCAGATTTTTTAGTTGCCATCCAACCTGGAAGAAAACAAACACATCTTTTATTTAGTATTGCTTTTCTCTGAAAGCAAACAAACAAGAAAAAAGCTAGATCCCACAAGTCAAACTGTTTTAACATTAACCTAAAGAGAGAAAAGAGATCCAAAAAAGCCAGAATGAAGAAAGAGTTGGAAAACTCGTTTTTTGGAAGGACCTTCTTTGTTTTGTTTCAAAGAAAGATCTCTACTTAAGCTGTAAATTAAACACTGAGATACCACGCAATACTCTTTATACCTCAGCTCCAGTCCTAGAAAGATTCATGGATGTGCTCAAATTGAGTAACACAGGGATTCACAGTGAACTACATCTGTCATGTTTCTTTCTTACATTGAAAGGCATTACTTACCTGTGCTAAGAAAAAACGTGTCATCTTTTTATCTAAGTTTCCAGACCAAATGATTTGACAAATACTTGGGATTTTTTTAAAGCTGTATTTATCTGCATTCCAGTAGATTGTAACAATGCATTTTAAATCAGGCCTTAAATACAATATGAAATATTAAAATATGTTGCATTCAGTGTTTAAACACAAAATATTGCATATTTACTTCACCAAAATATTGCAAAGAATTCATTTTAAGTCCAGATAAAATTTGTCTTGAAAGCAAAATGTTAAAATGCCTCAAAGATTTCAACAGGAAAACACCAGATCTGTCCCCTGACCCCATCCATTCAAAACCTGTGGGGAGCAAGCTTTGCAGAGCAAGCCTAAGGGAAGATTGGTAAGGCTGTTACTAACCACAGTTTGCCGATTAACCTGGATCACTTCATCACCAGCATGAATCTTCTGTGATTGATCAGCAGGGGACTAAAAAGAGGGAAACAAGAGGCATGTGCTTCAGCAGGTTTTCTTCACTCCATAACAAACGCCACCAAGCAAACTCAAAGGTTGTTATCTATAAAGAGCATTGCTGAAAATTTTCACAGAGCTAGATCACACATTACATCTGCTGATGATTTGAGAACTGCAAAACAAATTCAGCTTATCTTTTTTTTTTTCACAAGGTGGGAACTAGAGGGAAAAGAAGGCAGCATAGCCCACATCTGTCACAGACTGAACTGTACTTAAGTAATGGGACAGTCTCCACTGTCCTTTTGCTTCTAGTTTGCACTGTAGTTTCAGACAGCAGTGGGAAGGGACTGAAGAAAAGACTTCTGTCCTAACACAGCAACTATCTTAAACTTAGCTTTTAAGTGTATACTGATTTAAAAAAAATACACTAAGATTTTGAATGTACAGAACAAAGGACCAAAAACCTGCCAACCGACAAAATAAATCCACTTCGCTTTCCCTTTTTCTTTCCTAATGTAAATGAGCTACCAACTGTAATGTGCAATTACCTGCCTGCATCATGAAGGTCAACAGACAAAATATATGTTTGCACATATCAAGTGTGCATAGACAGGTATTTTTCAAATACCTGTCTAATAATAATACACCTTAAAATACAATTTTCCTAGAACAAAAACCAAGCTCTGGGAAACCACTAGCAAGGAACAGCTAAATGTGTCAATATTTATTTAGGTTTATCTACAGCTGGTGCCATGCACCAGCTATCACTGCAGTTATTGAAAACAGTCTCGCTGCTATAATACACCGACTCTGACCAGCCTTGACAACACCCAAAGCGCACAGGCATACTACCTTGGCATACTGCACCCTGGTCACAGGACAACTTCTCCTCTCGATCCGCCCCCCCCCATGAGTAACAACCTGGCAGCAGGCCAGGTCTTCCTAGTGATTCCAGAATTAAGCACTTGGATTAAGGACTCCCTTCTCCTCATCATCACACCTTCAGAACTCAAGTAGCCTCTTTATTAGAAGGAACTGTAGGAACAAACAGTGCAACATGGGAAGACAACATGAGGGAATTTGTGGAAGGCTCCAGCTATCATGAGTAACCCAATTTCTTCATTGTCTTCTCGCTTCCTCTGAGAGGAAATGCCTCCCTGGAAGGCTGCGTGTTATGAGTCAACCAAGATCATGAAAAAATGTGGGACAAAGTCAAGTTTGTGAAAAACAAAGCTCATTTCAAAGTGTCCTTTAAGCGATCAACAGCCTGTCTGGAGGAGGGTAGGGGACCTTTGCACAGAGGACTCCTACAACAAGTGCCAGCTAGCACAGCAGACACTGCAATCACATTGTGAGAACAGAGAAAAGAGCAAAGTTTAGATCTAGGCCATCGTGATGCAGGACGTCAAGAGTAGGATGGCACAATTCAGGAATCCTCTTGGCTGACTGGTATCAAATGCACAGACTTCCCCTGTCCTTCCAATGTACAGTACTTAATTTTGGGGTGCAATTCCACTGCATTCCAACACACCAGCTTCTGGGGATAGCTACTAAAATACCGTTCCAAACCTAGCAAGAAAATTGAGCTAAGACCCAGCCTGATCCCATGCCATCAAAAAGGTCAGTTGTTTGCAGCTCTCCATCACTTCTCAAGCTTTGCTGGTCCAAAGGAAAGAGCTTCCCCAAAGGAAGAATCAGTGTTCATAAAAAAGTAGAAGTTTAGGTCAACACTTAAAGCTATAGAAGCAATACAGCCCCACTCCTGGCCTCCAAAGTGAGATCTAGATGCACAGGGAGCTTGGCGGCAGTCAATGTTACATTCTTGCGCATTTATCGGATATTGAAATTGCTGACAAAGTGGCCTTGGTCTATGTTTCAGACACTATATGGAGTTATGCCAGGGCAATAGCATAAAAGCTATAAAACCTTTCAGTTTTCACTCTCATCTGCAAGCACAGATTTCCACCCACTCCTCCCTGGCCCCTGGACTAGGCAGGGGTACAACTAGAACCACTGGTTCTTCCCTATTCACAAAAACACAACCAAAAAGGCATTGCTGCAAGAGCCAAGTTCTTCCACTTTTTCTTTCAGCCACTACTGTGGAGCAGCATGTCTAACACCACAGCATCAGCTACTGGCCAGAGGTCCACTGCAGTAACTGCCCAGGAGCCTTTATTAAAGTGTCAGCTACAGAGAACTCTGAGTGTAAGAATAAAACAAGAAACCACCTGCAACAAAAAAATACAGTTGCCTGTCATACCAACCATTTTCTTCCAGCAGACCACTCTTGAAGTCTTACTTTTTCACCATTTTTTTACTGTGCAAGGTAATTTTGTCACTGGACAGCTCATTGATTTCATTACTCATTACTGAATTTAGCACACTACCACCTAAATGTTCCCATTAGGGGAGATTGCCTTTGCCAGCGGAAAGCAAATACATTCAAGACTTTGTTAAGCAAGATACCATAAGCACTCTGAACAGCAGATACAGTAACTTATTAAAGCAATTATTTTAATGCCAAGCATTTGAACTAACTCATGCACTTGCAGAAACTGGTTTAATTAGACTAACAGTGAAACATGCAGACACAAAATATTTACAAATTGTGGAGAAACAAATGACGCATCACACAACATTTAAAGCAGTAATATCATGAAAGTCATATGTAAGACAGGAAAAAGTAGTAAAAAAGTCAAACTCAATCAAAGCTACTGTCAGATAGTCTACGTTAATCTACATTTACTTCACTTACATTTTCTGTAGTTCCAGTAATTACATGTAATCCATCATAAGTTGATTTGATGTACATTCCCTAAACATAAGCAGAAAATGAAAAACAAGTTTAAAGACAAAAAACCACGTAACTTATCTGATTAAACAACTGTTGGCAACAGACTCAAAACATTATTAAAAACACTTAACAATTCACACATTTTCACTAGAAAACCGTGTGGTCTAGTATTACAACATTCTAAACCTCTTCACAGGACCCTTTTACTGTAATTAATTATAATATTTATAATGACTTTAAAAGAACTAATACATGGAATGCAATTTACAAACATTGGTTGGTAATACCAAACACTGCTGGGTTTGCTGCCTTCTTGCTCTTTGGCCTTGAACAAAACTTTGTTTCCTTACTGCCCTGTCTGCACAGGGAATTACAGGTTTTACTAGATGGCCACCAGCTCTCTCCATACAAAGCACACTTAGAGAGGCGGGCTACAAATATTGCCTACGTGTTCTTTTACAATTTCTCTCAGCAAGTCAATATACAGATTGCCTTGTAACTACAGTGTTGACGCAAGCAATAAAAGCTCTGGCAAAACTAAGTATTTGTGGCTGTATAATGTTAATGCTGAGTGCAAATGCAAGTACAAACACAGATGAAGTGGGTGTTGAGTATACGAACACCAAATTAAAAATCACCAACAGGCTATTAACTAATAATTGCATAGGTTTCCCCACAAGAAGTGACCAGTACATTGGTTTCATCATTTATGAACAAATACATCTCTACTTTTCCTACCTACACCTGTTGTTAGAAGCACTCACACTGAGCTGTAGAGAACTGGATGTTCAGTTTCAGATTCAGGAGCCGTAAGGCAGCTTATCTGCCTGAAGTTATCACACTTGCTTGGAAGTACAAGGAAAAATACAAGTTTTTTTGCCTCTCCCTCTCCAGCCAATTCCCTTCCCTGTTTGCTAGTTGGTATCCAATTGTATGCACCTACCTCCTCATTTCTGACTTAGTCCAAGCTAGGGTGACTCTGCTTCATTGTAGCTTGTGCGTTAACAAAGATGTCCCCATCATTTCAAGAATGCATGCATAACTGATTCAGTCAAATCCAGAGGCCTCAGTAAAACTATATAGCACAGTAAGACTGTAAAGATTCCTCTAAAAGTGTTCATCTTGTCTGCCTTCAGAGCCAAGGGGAGAACACAAATGCACTTAAGAATTTAAATTCCCTCCAACTCATTCTAACATGTCTGTCCCCAGCCAGAAAATCCACCAAGATTTCAAACTGTTTCTCATAACCAGCACCCAGCTAAGCAGCATCCACTGAAATAACTAGATTCATTATTATTATACAACCAAGGAACATTTGAAAGAATCTCATATTCCTGATAACAACCAACCTCAAAAATCCTCATATTCTTCACAATCTCACTATAAACACATATAAAAATGTGTCTTTCAGAAACATAAACACCATTTCTCATCTTTTCAGAAACGTAAACACAATTTCTCATCACACACGAAACACAGCTGGTTAAGGTAACCTGTAAAAATAAAGCGTCTGATTTCACAAGCACCTGCAAATACCCCAATAGCCTGGTTAAGACACAAATCCGTAACACTTCACCATCAAAAATTATATTTGGGATCAAACCTATTAACATGCATTCCCGTCTCCAGCAGCCACTCCAGCACACCACCTGACAACTAACCTTCAGAGTTCCACCCCACCCCTCTTTCTGTTCCCCACAGAATATTAACGGTTTTGAAATATCTTTCTACAGATACACAGACCAGTGGCTCACAAGACTACCTATTAAACACTGGAGACATCAGGACATTGCAGAGTCGGTTCTTACCAGGCCTTCCCCAGGTTTAATGTTGGTTAAATGAACCTCCTCCAGACACGCACACTGACTCATCAATGGATCTGTAGTTGATCGAATGGCTTTGTCGCAAATGCCATTTAAAGTCTTGGCCTACAATGAGAACATATAAAAAACAGTTACAAAATTTCTCTCCTGGCTTCTTCCTCTTTCAGTTTTCAAAAATGGAAAAGAAATTAGTTCTAAAACTTGATCCACTAATAAAGCACAGTTAAGAATCACCAAAATAGAAGATACGTTTATACAGATCTATTCTGCAGCATATTTATCTTCTTATTATAACCTAGTACAAACAATCTGTTTCCATTAGCACCACCTCATCATTGCTAATTGATGCCAATATATCCTCTGTTAAAAAAAAAAAAACACACACAGAACACAGCAAAAAGAAATCAGTTTTGGAGTTTTTTTGCTTTAACCAAAATACAACCCATTAAAATACTGAAACATATTGATAATTCCTTGTGGGAACAATAGATAGTTTTTCATATTGTTCTTTATTTTTGCTATGAGAATGAGATTGACCACGTGTCACCAAAAATGAGGTGCTGGCCACTTATCTGCACAAAGCTTTACAGTATAAGGTAGGACATCTAGCACTTAAGCATCTCAGCATTACTTCTCTCCACTGTGCCTCTGAGCTGACCTCTTCTGGAATGCTTACGCAGGCGAGGTTCATATTTCCTTTTGACCAAAACATAACTGAACCTAAGCCAACATTATAACTAAAGGCAAATTCTGACCTTGTGTGTGTGTGTCAGTAAAGTCAGAGGCAGAACAGCTTTGTCTTGTCTAACTTTTAACTAGCAGAATGGCTAAGTAATCAGAAGAAAAAAAAAAATCATAGTAAAAAAATCTGTGCCATCATAAATTTTACTAATGCCCCACAGTGTGTTCTAGGTCTTGACATTGAATTTCAGCATTGCTTCGGTACAAGTAGGTTACAAAAGCTTCAAGAAGAGGGGAGGGAGGATTAGTACACAGTACAGTAGTTAGTTATGCATAATTTGAGAACCAGCAAGGTAAGCCACCTTTCACAATGGGTTTGAATCCTTCAGTCAAAGCAGACATATGTAATTACGGGGTGGAGAACTGTCTTGTAGGAAGACATTGGTTTGGATTACAATGATCCCTGGAAACAATAGTTCCAATGTCTTTTGGTTTGTTTTACATCAGATTTACAGAGCAGCAATAAAATAAATCAGAACAATGCTTAAGTGTGAATACGAGGAACTGCTCAAACAAGGGAACTCCAAACAACAATTCCTACTTCCATAGTGGGTGTGCACAAATGGAAAAGCAAGAGGCAAAAAACTCCCTTTTACGTGGTCTCATTATTTACGGAAAAAATTATTTTTAGTTATTGTGCTACTAAATTCCTAAGCATCTATGAGCTAGCGGAAGGCCTTATCAAAGAGCACAGCCTGGTTCATGTCAAAAGCAGGAAGCGATGATTAACTGTTACAAAATATAAAAAGCATTCCATTACGCTCCTCATTTGGTCGCAAGGCTGCTTCAGACAACCCTGAAAACTCAGATCTTTCAAGCTCAAGTACAGAGACAACACTTCAGTTCTGTGGCAGGGTAGTTCTTCTACATGAAGAAACTTAGTAAGGCATAGTGTCTGCTTAAAAAGGCACTAAATATCTCATGACATATATAACTGGCATAAATGACTGACTTAGCCTATGATCATTCTATAGCACCATCCCTCCCTTGAAAATCTGAGGTCTAAATTCCCTTTAAAAATAGCTGTACAATGACACTTTAAGGAATACTTGACTCTGTGCTATTACACACACTGCCCCTCTGTTCACAAATTTCACTGATTTCCTCTACAGTAAGGAGTATTCGCAAAATGGCCCATAACATTGTTTATTTGTAGGATGCGCTTGTACATGTGGGATTGGAAAGCTGTTATCAGTAGTCAGTGTTGAAGCTATTGAAATAAACGTGAATGCAAGCAGCTGAGTTTCAGCAGAAACATGTACTTACTACAGTCTGAACTTTATCTTCCATTTCAGCCACAGTGCAGTCCTAAAAACAAAACAAGAACAAAAAGACCTATATTAACCAATAAACATGTAAACATATCATCTCTGAAAAGTCTGCATAACCTCAAACTGAAATAGAGTTATTCATGCTGCAGGGATTAATCAGATTAGTTTTACCCAGAAGGGCTCAAATGTACTGTTAAACAACTATTTTCTGGCCCTGGTATAAAGCAATAATAAACCTTGAAAACCTTGAGAACATCAGATTCAATCACAGCAGCAGACTCTTCCAGAAAAGCAGAAGCCTGCAGAATAAAACTAGACTCTCAGGAGGCCGGGCACACAAGCTTGCCTTGCACCGATAAATCCTGACTGAGGCACTCCTCTGTCCCAGGCATCAAAATGGATCTAAAACATATTGTTAAAAATAGCACAATAAGTGATTTTTAAAAATATGCCATTGATGACGCTCCTGAGGGCCAGAGGACTGCACACAAAGCATTATTTACACAGCCCAGGTACAAAAGTCTTTGAACTGAAACAAGTTCATGTAACAGACTACAGAAGTTGTCATTGTTTTCTGCAGGGACTGCTGAACTAGAGAATGTGTTTAGATTCTCAGATTTAAAAAAGTTAAACCATCAAGTAAATAATGAAACAAGATTTACAAAATTTGTAAGGAGAAAGAACACCAAACTCCAAGCATTTAAGCAAGCTTAAATTCCAAGATACTTTCCATTGGCATCTCAACCCAGATAACTACCACAAGAGATGCACCCAGGAGCAGTGCATTGAAGCTGTTCCATATTTCTGATCATCCTCAACACTTCTACTCCTTCCTACCTCTGTTCTGTGCTTTTAAAGACAGAAGTCCAAAAAAACATGTAGTCCTCCAGATATGGACACAGCAGGGATATATAAAATAACTAGGCTATGTTCTCTTTTATGTTTCATAACAACTCTTGAACACCCTGTTCACTGTTGTGATGACCAGAGACTTAGGTCACACTTTCTACAGCCTGTCACCAAAAGCTTCAAGACCTTTCCTGAACACTACTGCCAAATTTAGACTCCATCGTTGTGCATCAGCGTCATTTTTCTCTGCTAAATACATCTGCATAAATCAAAAGTTAATGTCACCTACCATCATGCATCCCAGTTGCTCAGTATTGCAAAGTCCTTCTGCTCCTCTTCATTTTTATTTACACTAAGTATTATTTTACCCTTAAAGTTTGCCACTAAACTTGTAGAAACAGTGGAATAAACTCTGTTCCTTGTACCTATATACCTATTATTGAAGTGAACTGGAATCTTACTGCATTCCAGTCATTATTCCATTATTATTCACCCATTTTTACACATCATTTATGATTATGCAGAGCAACATAGGTTGCACAAGAGCCACACTAGTTTCTTCTCCACTAAGAGAACTGACCATTAATTCCTACACTCTTATTTCCTAATAAGAAAGACTTCTCACATCTAAAAACTTACCTACAGTTTTTTCAACTACATCTCTCCCTCACATGTCAGTGGACTCCTTCAGATCATTGTAATATATCTGCAGTGCCCCAGTACAAAACAGTGTCAATTCTTCCCCCACTAATGATTTTTCTCATATACACCATTCCCATTCTTTATTAGAGCTCATATCAAATTGGCAGAGAAGTACTCTGGCGCTTTTTAAAAGGCTGGAGTTGTATACGCCAACTTCCATTCCCCTGCCATCAAAGGCTGATTTAATTGACAGATTAAACACCATTTTTAGTAGTTTTATTAATACAGTTCAGCAATCTCATATCTCAGTTCCTGTAGCACTCTTGGGTGAACACCATCTGCTGCTAGAAACGCTTACTGTTCTACCTCACAATCTGCAAACCTGTAGCTGTAAATCACTGACCTTCTGCAACTGAACACACAGCACCCAAACAAGAAGGGCATTCAGCAGCAAGCCAAAACTTGTGCACTTTTGAACTTCTAATATTCAGACACTATCCTTTGACAACAATCCAGCTGATATAATTGGGTGTCGTCATAGCTTGACAACACACAGGATGTTTCTGTCCTTTGACATCACTCCCTCAAAACAGAGAGAATCACCCATGTCACAGGACATGTCCCTTCAGAGTTCAAACAACATGTGGCCACAGACTAACAGCTATGAGCAAGCTTGGTGGGAGCCGAAGCACGCACACAATGCTTGACAACCAAAGCAGTAGCACGTTGTCAGAACAGTTTAGAAGACAGGCAGTATTATTCAGAGAGCAAAATGACATCATTTGCCAAGACTGCCACAGTTGCTACATGTCCTTTTAGCTCCTACCAATATGAGCGTTCATCACACAGCTGATAATTGGAAAATTTTGAAACAAAACACTGTGGTTTCACACTATGGGCAGAAGCAACCTGGTTAGCAGGATTTGTATCATAAAGGTGGCAGCTCCTTCCATTGCATGCAGCATTTCTTATCTGACAGCTAAAACCTTCTATGGGATAAGACCTAAGGAGTCTGCAAGCATAGTTATAACAACCAGAGTCACATTTTTGTTTAGAGTTAGCACTGATAAATGCTTTTCAACATGTTGTCTGGAACTCAAAAATCTTCAAATGCAAACCACCTATTTAAAAAACTAACCCAATTTCCATTAAAGCTCAAGAAAACCTGAGTAGCCTTTAAAGTGCAGTCACTTAGGATGCAGCCAGTAATAGCAAAATTAGAAATTAAGTGAACAATAAACCACCCTCAGATAAACCAACAACTGAAACTGACCTTGATGGACCTTCAAAGCTTGAAGCTCTCATTTCCAGATCTGCCTTCCAATTAGCACTCTGCACACAGCAAGCACATTACTTCCCCAAACATCCCCCTTCCTTCCCTTCTGGAAAGCAAAAGGGAAAAGAAATCAGCTGACCTTCTGAACAGTAGTAGTGAGATCCAAGCAGAGCTGAATGATTCTGTTCTTCATTGATGAAAAGTCAGCAATACCTGTAAATGGGGCCCTGCAACAAGAGAAAATTCCCCTTAGATCAAAGGGACCAGCCTTCTCCCGTCCTACCTTATAAGCAATGACCAGCATGTGAGAGCAAGAGCTGTAACTGACATCCACACAAGCATGAAGACACAGTTTTACCATATAAATATTCCTGACTGCATAGTCCTGCTCTGTCATTGCACCAAAATTACTGAATGTCTAACCCTGTGGTAAGCAAGTTCAGAAAGCAAAACCAGAAGAAACTCTCAGTTTTCCAAACTACAGTTCTCTCAGCTGCATGATCAAGTCAGATCACACTGACTGTGTTGTAAAAATCACACCCTTGGGTTTGTCAGAGTAGATTTCTACCTTCCAAGTCTTCGATTACTAAACTCAGATGGGAGAAGGAAAAAAAAAAAGTCTCTAGAAGAAAAAACAGATTTTCACATTTTACACAGAGGTACAGTGAGGCTCAGTCTTAGAGAAAGATCATCATAGGTAGGGCAGCTTTAGAGCCTACAGAGTCTCACCTCAGACCCTCCAGATAGCTGAAAGAGCTAGATGGGTGGTTAAGAATTAACCCCAGTAGGTTTTGGGACAGACAAAACAGTCATCTTGCTAATGGTGCATTGCAGAAAAAAGTTAGGGCAAGCTGCCAGCAACAAGGTGAGAGGAGAGAACCAGGTGAGAGAGGCACAAGCTGTTAACAGCACTGTCTGGACACAGAATCAACTCCTCACTGGAGGGCAGGGATGCTAAAGGATAAAGGTGCTCCTTGCTGCTAGCCCCGTGCAGCTCTCCTCCTAACCTTCCTTCTCAGGAAAGCTGGCAAGGGGCTTGACATTACGTTCATCTGTTATCCTGACCAGTATCCCAGCCAGCACCCAATTGGCTCTGTTATCTGTTTGCTTCCACTGCAGCTGTCACAAAACAACTCTGGCTCTTGCTGGGAAATAAACAACCACACACACACAGAGGGTGTCTCTGCCATTGCTCAGTCTTCACATCATGGAGCTAAGGCCACAATTTCAGCAAAACATTAAGAAATCTTTTAGAAAGGGACCTGCCAATGACAAGTGGGAATTTAGAAGCTGGGAAGGGGAGAGGAAGAAGACGCATGAGAAACTGGCCTGAAAATTGGTCATCCCCCCTGAACAGTAAGACTCCTACTTTTAGAAATACCAGTTTGGATGCAATGTGAACAGTTTCACTGGTTTTATCAATAGTGGAAGCACAAGAGTAAATACCCTAGATTAAATCCGTCCGCTAGAATACTTCTGCCAACACAAAAAACAGGGGTGAGAGAGATCAAGAAGATCTTTACACCGAAGCATCTAGAAAATGCCCTACATGGAGAAATAACTCATTATAGCAGTACATTAAAAATATGAAGATTTTATGCTTACCTGTCCAACCATGCAAGCAAGGCTTTAGCAGCACCAATAAGCTCTACTACAGAAGTAAGGAATTCATTGGGGGGCTTGCGAGAGGTATTCCCATCATAATTTGAACTTTTCCTACGGCTGCTGATGTAATTTTGCAGATTGTTGGATGAAGCTCGCAGCTTGAGAACCAGGTTCTTCATATTGTCTGTTTCAAGGCCATAGTTCTGCAAGGAATATTATTAAGTTTGATAAATCTCCCTATCAAGTCCTCCTATTTATTATACCACAAGTTACAAACTCATCTGTGATGAAAGGTGTGAGGATTTGCCCAAGTTTTCTGGTTTTTGGCAAAAATGAAGTATCTAGTTCTTAGTATGGCCTTAGTCTTTAAGTTGCCCTTACCTTCCAATGCTTTAGCTTCTAGGAGACAGGAAACCATGAGGTCCCTGTTGCAAGTACCGAAGTAGGAAGAAATTCGAAATCATGCCTACACCACAAATACAGCCTTACTAAAACTAAGTGTCTGATGGTGCAAACCTAGTGATATTCCATGTACTGCTAAAAAATAGCGAATGTATTTAGAGTCAAAAGCTGTAAAAAGAATGGCTTTTAAAAAGAAAAGAATGGGTCCATACAGCCCAGTATACCGTACCGGTGCCTACGCAGCTGTTCCTCAGGACAGATTGCAAGCACACACCAACACCCCCACAGGTCCCCTTGTCTGCACCCACCAACACCCCTACACGTCCCCTTGTCTGCAGCCACCTATCTGCAGCTCAGCAGCCCCGGGAAGCAATGCTGGTTAGTACTTCTTCCAGAAATTCAATTCCCATTTTGAATCCATGTGAATTTTAGCACCCTGTTGCTAAACATCCTACAGATTAACTATTTCCTCCAGCACATGTGGTACTTTCAAGAGTTTTTTGGGGTTCTTTGGCTGGGTTAGAGGGGATGACACAGTGTTAATGCTACCTTCATTTAGTACACCTACTTCTTCTACTGGAAGAACCAATTCTCTACTCACCTCCATTACAGGCAAGATTTTATAGACTGCAATTGTCTTCTCCATATTGACAAATCCTAGACCTTCAATCACTTTTTCTAAAATTTATTCTATGCTACAGCCACTAAAGAATACTTTTGTGGGTGCCAACCTCCCCCAATTTTACAGACATTAATGAGATTTGAGGACACTTTTCAATCAGCATGAAGTCCCAATGTTCTATTGGATGTCATTTACCTTTAAAATGCAGTTGGAGTAACAAAATTGTGTTGGTTTTTTGTTAAGGAACAAAAATGCTGTTTTTTCTAAAAATGTTTTCTGTACTGTGGTACATAAACCGTGAAATAAAATTTTATTCACAACTAGAGATAAATTTAATCTGGCAAGAGATAAAAACATCTACAGGAAGCAAATATAATTTCAGTCAAAAGCTAGAATAAGTATTTGCATCACAAATTTTCAGCAACTGTATGCCTTGATTACAGCAGTGCAATTCTTTGCAAGTTCAAGGACTGCATTAACACTATACATAATAATTAAAACCATTCTTAGGTGTTGTGTTTTTCATTCAACAGCATCTTTATAAAAATTTTTGAAACCTAGAGAATCTCTAAGTCCTGCCTGTAACTTCAACTTTAAAAATTCAAATACAACCAAACTATACTTCCTGAAACTAAAACTCAATTGTTAAGCAACACATTGATCATCTTATTCCAAACATGTCAGAAATGCTACGCTGTATCTATTTTGAAGGCAACTCAATTTTGTAATCAAGATTTTCTTCTTTTTGCTGTCAGTGTGCAAATGTGTGTTATGTACCAATGTGTTGCTGAGTACCTTTACTTTTGACTTATCCAACCTTGCAAAACCTCTGTGGGCATCTTCTGAATGTTAAGTCCTGAGGAATGCTTAGCTCTTTTAGAGTGAAATTTCCTACCTTTTCTTTAAAAAAAAAAAAAAACACCCTACCCAAAAACACAGGAAAAAAACCCTGCCTTTCTCTATTCTGTTGATGCTGCAGATTCTTGCTACCAACCACCAGGTTCCATAGTTTAGTCAGCTATACTGCCTCTTCCTTCTCCTTTCCCCCTCAAAAAACCTAAAGCAACTAAAGCAAATCTTAATTCCATTCAATTCCAAGTTTCCAGGGGTTCTCAACACCTCCACTCAGGATCACATCATCACCTGGGCTGGAGGGGAGCTCAAGGAGGTCTCAGTCCAACCTCCTGTTCACAGCAGCCTCAGCTATGAGCTCAGACCAGCTTGTTCAGGGCTTTATCCAGTCTAGTCTTGAAAACCTTCACGGACAGAGACTGTACAACCTTTCTGGCCAACTGAATCCAATGTCTGACCGTCCTCAGGGTGAGAAAGTGTTTCCTTAAACCAAGCCCAAATATCTCATTTCAACTTCTGCCCGAAATGTCTTATCCTCCCACTATGAGCAGCCCAGCTCCATAATCCTGCTGACCATGTCCTCCCACAATAGGTGCTGGGGCTCTGCTGGTGGGCCTCCCTGAAGCTGCCTCTTCCCCAGGCTGAAGAAGTCTCAGTCCCACAGCCTCTCCTCACAGGTGAGTACTCCAGCCCTGCCTGGCCTGGTAGCCCTCCACTGAGCTTGGTGTGGTTTGTCCACCTCCCTCCTGTATTTGGGGGTGGGAGGCACATGTAGACTAATCAGTGCAGAGTAAAGGGTGATAATCACTTCCCTCCCTCTCCTGGCCATGCTCCCATTAATGCAGCCAAGGATGCTGCTGACTTCTTTGCTGCCAGGGCACACTGTGGCTCCATTCCCTCCACAGTCAAGCATCCATTAGCATAGGCTGAAAGATCTTGGATTAAGAAAGTTACAAAAGATGAAACAGAACCTTTGCTGCCAAAAAAACCCACCAGTGTAAGGAAATGTTTCAGCTACTCAGCTACTTTCCACCTCCTATGGATAAGATCCCAGCAGGTATAAGTTACACAAGTGCCTCCCTCCTCCCCCTGAGGGCTCTTGGCAAGGAAGTACCCTTAAAATACAGCCAGGAATAGGGGCTGAGAGAATAGATCCAGTTAAAAAAAAAAAAGCCACTGTGGCAACAGAAAAGGATATCCTTAAATTTTCCTGGATCACAGAAAGGGAAAGATTTGGATTACTACGCAGTGTTGAAGCACTTGTATACTGTCATGTGTGAACTTATCACCTTTTACTTAAAAAAAAAAAGCATCATTCAGATGCATTTCTTGCAGTTAGTTTTCTCCTCCTCACAGGACATTGCATATTAGTCTATTTTTGGAGGAATACTTTTTCACCAACAGATCTGAATGTGGGGTAAATTCCTGTGACCACATGAATTTGAAAGTAGCCATGTACCAGAAATCTCTCCCTTTAACAAGGGAATTGGAAGATGTGGACCCCCTTCCTTTCATAAAGGGACAGAAAATACAAAATATCTTCTGTACAGTGGTATAACCACCTAATCACTCTGGTTAGAACTTGAGAGAGTCTTCATATATTTAAGTATCTTCAGGTCTTTCTTTCAGTCATTCAGGTGCAGAAATTGTGCCCACCACCTGTGGGTGTCTGCAATTAGAGATGGCCCCAGCATTTAAGAGGACACATGTTGATATACCAGGTCAGATTTTGGGTTTGGCCCCAAAACATTCACATACTCCTTTTAAAACCTCTTTCGCATTATTTATACAGCAGGTCAGTCCACTGACTTTTACAGTTCAGCTAGTTATTTTTAAATAATTCTGTCACGTAGTTCTCAGTTTTGAAGTTAACTTCAGCAACACAGGTGTTGCCTCTGGAGATACTGGAGCCCCAGTTTATGACTGCAACTGGTGTCCCCAACAGCCTATCAAGAGCACATCACAGCCAAGCTCTCCAGTCATTGCACTAAGCTTTCCTGCAACTTCCCACAGAAACTCTACGGAATGCACCTCAGATATCTAAACAACCAGTTTGCACTCTAGGAAGTGTCCTGGCTAAGCACTATGTCTATCCAGCACAACAGGGAGCACATGGGTCTTCCGCACAGGCAGCTGAATTCTCCAACTACAGGTCAGCCCTGAAGCATGAACTTCCCCAGAACAAAGGGTCATCACAACCCAAACCATCTCTGCCCCAGGGGCAAGCCAGTTTCCTCACCTGTTTGCTCTAATACACAGAAAACATTATGCCCCTTCACCAGATAGAGCAATGTTTCTATCCAAGCCAACACTATCTTGACCTCACACATAACCACCTATTTCTGCTATTTTTCTACTCCTTCACTTGCTGTCTCCAGTCTGTCAGGAGGGCTGGTTTGGGGAACTAAACCATTCAAAAAAAAAAAAAAATCTATTCTCTTTTTTACTGCAGTGTGCTCTCAGCTGTTTTAGGTCCCTGAAGTAGTTCACCTCAGAGTCAGGTGAGAGCGCGCGCGCGCACACACACACACACACACAAAATCACTGATCAGAGGACAGGAGGGGGTAGAGGTAGCAGCTAATTTGGATTAATTTAACTTGTCATGGAACTGTAGCCTCAGTCCAGGACAGATAGAAATGTTGATAGCATGGCAGCACACCAAACAGCCTTCACAGCAACACACAGTTGAAGTGCAAAGCTTAGCAGACTTTTCTAAAATATTTCTACAGGACAGAGGCTACAATATTTAATAGATTATTATTCAAGCAACCAAAAGGTTTTAGATGTTGCTCGTGAACCAAAGAACACATTACATTTTCCTGTTGCTCCCGATTTAAAACATCAAAGTTGCTTTCATCAAAACACAGGCTGAAACCAGCGGTCAAGAGCACCCCATGTCAAACACTCCCAGGTTATTACTCATTAACCTGGGGAGCCACACGCAGGGCTGGAGCAAGAGACAGCACGCATACATGCACAAGAGCACATGCGCACGAGCGCACTCTCTCCAAACTCCATTACGTTTAAATGAGAAAATGTACACTGACCAAACAATTGCTCAAGGTCAGGCAGCCAACATAAAATTAAAAAAACAAAAAAGCATGGCTAACTGAAGTCAAAAAAAAGCACAGCAGCTTTGTCTGAGCTGACTTGGGCTGATCCAGAGCTCTGCTACCACCCAAGGGCAGCATCGCCTTCCCCTTCACAGCCACGTTCATGTGCTACAGTATGATCAGCTGGATCTCCTGGCTGATCCAGCTAAAACCCAGCTGGGGGGTGGGGGAAGAAATTAATAAAAACAGACTGAACGCCTGCTCAAAAGCTGATCCAACCCACTGCATGCCTATATAAACACTAGAGTTAACACAAGGTACTGTCAACAGTCACTCATTCTTGCTCCCTCCCTCTTAGAAAAAACGCATCCTGAAGAATCCTTTGGACTCTCAAGTTTCCTAAAAAACAGCACTAAACTTGAGACCTCTAAAAAAACTGAAACCTTATGAGGTGGTGCTAAGTGTGGTGTTTTTGACAAGGATTAGCCACAAAGGATAAGTCTTCATGTATGCATGTTCTATTTTATGTTATGATGTTATATTTTTTTGTATTGCAAATATGCTGGAAGAACATTACTACCAGTGAAATTATCAAAAGGCAAAATGTTAAAAACTATGTTGTTCTTGTTTTGTGGTTTGGGGTTTTTTGGTGGTTTTTTTTTAGATTGCTTAAAACTAGTATCTCTTCATTCTAACTCGAGAAAAATCAGTTGCTTTTTTGCTTCCAAACTCTCCCATCATAGAGCATAGGTCAAGAGTCAGAAATCTAATCCAAAGAACACATTAAAAGTGAAAATATTTGCATACAGTTTCCTGTTCATGCTTGCATTGTTTTATATTTATTAAGCCCAAACAAGCAAGTCTAGTCATCAGGGAATGATGATTAAGTAATCAGTTTTCACTACCACTCTAGATGCTTTTTGTCCCCAATTTGGCTGAGAAAGCTTATTTTCTGGATACCTGCCCCTGCTTTCGAGGTTTTGCATGAGTTTAAAAAGCACGTTTGTGTATGTTTGCACCTCTCCAAATACTTCCATCAACTAAGAAATGTCTTTCATCCCTCTTCTCCCCCAAGAAAATATTGTTGTCAACAAAAAGATGGAGGCACTCGATGACTTTTTCGCCTCTGGGGAATTCAGTTTCTTTGATATGTCCTCTAAATTCCTTAAATATGTCCTCAACACCTGTTCAGAAAAGTCTGTTAGACCAGCTCGAGAGCAGCAGAAATGTGTGCTCACAGGAAACTTCCACTTTTTATCCCTGTCCACACTCTCTCCTGCTGCCTCTTCAGCCGCAGCTCTGTTGCCCATGCAGCCACTGCTATGAGATGAGGAAACACTGCCTCATCACCAGAGCAGCAAAGAAAGGTGCATTCATTTCTTTCAGCTATACTGGCTCTAGAGTTCACTTACTGCAGCAGCAAACACCATAAGTTGCAGACACATTTTCAGCTTGGCAGTGTAGCTGCCGAAGAGGGCTCTATCCCTATAAAATCTGGAAAAAGAAGGGTAAAAAAAAAAAAAGTGTATTTGGTGCCCTTTCTCAAGCAAAGGACTACCTTCACGTACTTTTACGACTGATCTACTGACGCTGGCAAAAAGGTCTGTATGGTCAATGCTTGAAAAGAGTTACTGCAGGAGAAAGATGCTCTGAAGGCAGCTGCTTCACTGCCCTTGGAGCTCTAAGTGTTCTTGCAGTGTGAGGGAACCAAAGCACTCATCTGAAGGAAGCTCAGCTGGAAAACTGCCAAGGCAAAACTAGACAAAAAGGGAAATTCTTCTTGAGTACTGCAGGACTGGGGAACCTCCAAAACCCCCTCTCAGCCCTTCCTCACCCTGTCAAGAACGACGGCTTTCAAAGCCGGACTCAGGGTGGCCCAGTCAATGCCACATTTCCACAGTGTGAGCTAAAAGCATAGTGGGAAGGGGAAGAGGCAGGGGGGGGCCGATCTCCAAAATAATTTACTTTTATTTTCAATTCAAGGCCCCAAAAGTTTGGGAAATGTCACCATATATACACCCACAAAAAGAACACTGTCCACTACGTGATATCAATACACAAACCCACTTTTAAAAAACTAATACAGGTAGAATAGAGAAACTTTTATTCTATCACGCAAGAGGAGACAGCAAAAAATTGGTTGTCACTAGAACTTATATAAAATCACTGTTGTATTTTAACAATCCCAAAAACTAAAGGGAAGGGACATCAAGAAGGTGACAAAGGGCATACCTAAAACACAGGAATTCTTCCTCCACCTCTTAAAAGGGAACAAGGACATTTCAGCTGCAATATGTGAACGCTGCCTAATGCATTAACTCGAGCTGCATTTCACAAAGGATTTCCAGAAACGAGTCTGAGGTCAAAACTTTTGTCTACAAAGGAAATTAGAAGGAAATTGTAGGAGATAAAACACAGCTTTAGATTTTGGCGGTCAGCCAGCTTTGTTCATTTTATTCTAATATTTTAAAACGAAGAAAAGTGCCTTTGAGGGCTGCCACATCCATTACTTTAGTCAGGACTGTATACAGCACACAGTCTATTTACTAACTCACCAGACTCCTTTACTTGCCCAAGAGATTATCCTTTCCCACAACATGAGCTGCCTTTCAGGCTAATTACATTCTTCAACTAGATTTTCAAGTTAAATGTTAAAAATTTTTGATAGATCAAATATTTGAAAAACGTTTTTTTCCTCTTCAGTATAAAAGCAACTCTTCAGGAAACATTTCAGATTGTATGAAGTGATTTCATTAAATACACTTCTTTCAGTACAAGCTATCCAATTTGATCCTGGTTATGGAATATGAAAGACCCCTGTAGCACCTCTCTGCAGCAAATAAAACACATCACACAGGCAATGAAGATTCTCCATTTTAAGAGGAGTACACTCGGTGCTGCAAGTCTTGCCTAATGAAGGAACGGTGGGCCAGTGCCGGCCAACGAATCATTGGGCAGCCTTCCCCACACTTCTCCCCATATATACCTCTGGCACTCATTCATTCCATTGCATGAAACACATCTTCAAGGGTGTGTCCAAACTACACCTTTTAAATAAACCCTGTATTAGCAAAAAAACCCAAAATATATTTATTCTTTCCAGAGTGTTTTGAAAGCATCTGCCCAGCTATATACCAGGAGTACAGACAGGAACAGCTTCAGTTTCAAATCTAATGACAGTTGAACTGAACTATAACCAAGTTAGCAAAACATTCCTCACTTCAAGAATGTTTTCTTCACTTTGTATACAGACTACATACTTGCCTTAAAGCCATTTCAACTGATGTGAGGAACCATTAGCAGCTGTCATTTCAACAGCATGTCTTATATCTTCTATGACAAATTCACTCTACTCAATAGCAATTTTAATCACTCTGTTCACTAACAGGAGCCACAAGATCTAACAGTGCTACTCAGACTTCTTTCTTCAGAGGTACAACCAAATTAATTAGCATTGCTTCTTATTAGGAAAAAGTTAAAGAGCTATTAACAATAAGCTTGCAAGAATTAAAACAAATTCTGTTTTATTTTACTGTGATGTGTAACAGAAAGACACACAGGTATTCTGGTTTTATCAGACTCATTCATTCACCCAAAAAGAGCACTTTACGAAAGTCTTTGCATGTCTGTTCACCACTTAACTAACCAGTGCACACAGGAGATCCACAGCCTCTAGAACCAGTTCCTGGTGTCCAATCCGTGAGATACCCAAGTCTTCAAGGTCCTGGTGAGAAATCTGTAACAGCTGTTCACCATTTATCTTCTCCCGTTCAAATTTATGGACATACTGCTGCAGGCAATCATCCAGGCCTATCAAAGCACAGAAGAGAGAAGAGGATACGATTAGAAATTTCTGTCTTTTCTTACCCTTCCCCCAATTAAAAAAAAGCAAACTCTGCAAAAGGCACAAATGGCAAGTTCATACAACATGTGGGGCTAAATTATGAAAGAAACTTGCAGTGAGACTGAAGCTCACTGCAGGGGCACAGAAATGGAGCATGTAGGTTTTGTGGATCCTTGGGTCACCTTAGTCAATGCGCGACCCACCTGCTTCTCGCGAATCAAGCTAGGCAGGTAAGGAGGTCCCTTTGGTGTTAGCATAGGCAAAGCTGTCAGAGGGCACACATAGACTCAGCCATCAGGGTAACCCAAAACCCTGAAGAGCAACCAAAGCATCAACAACAGAAAATAGTAACTGACAAAAAAAAAGAAAAGATAAATAAAACAAGGCAAGGCAAGAACAAGGATCTTACCCAAAGCCTAGTTAAACAAGCAAACAACCAAAAGCACGAAAACCCACAGTTCCCCATCCACTCTTATATAAAAGGGCCGAATGAATGATGAGAGAGAAGAAAATGGAACAAATCAAAGGCAAAGCAATCGAAATTATGTTTGGCTCAAGCCTCATTACTCTCTTGATTTATGAGACCCTGCAGCTTCCTGAATCAGCCATTCCTTCCCCTTGCTAAGGATTAACAGCACACACCAATAAGAAATCTAATTCACTTTTGTATTTATGAAGTATCTTTAAAACACTTTAGAGTATTTTGTCCCAGCAATATCCCCAAAATCTTCACTTCAAATTGTAATTCTATGATCCTGTTCTCTAATCACTGGGGAAAAATTGCTGTAGAGAAAGGATTTCTGGTTTTCATTTTGTTGTATTTAACTAAACTTCACGTGTTAATCCTGTTTTCTTGTGTATTCTGCTCATTTCCTCTGTTCTTAAAGATCCTGTGTGCAACAACACAGGGAAAACACTTGGATGGGTGTGTTATTTTAAAGATGATGCAGTGTTCTTGATGCCCTGTTCCACTTCAACATATTAGCTAGAGCAAAAGGAACAAATCCAATTAGATCTTTTGTAGAAATATATCACATTCACTAAAAATAGCTGACACGAGAAAAAACTCAATTACAAATCTGACATCTACTTATAGCATCCACAACAGCTACATTGTTTGACCACTCTGTTTTAAAAAAATTGAACCTTTAGCTGTATAAAGGATGTTTATCCTCTATGCTGGCTCAAAAGGAAGCCATTGAGATGGACAGGATGTCGAATGCTGCAGATGAGAAACACGAACAGCATTCCGAACTACGATGAAACCAGAGCCAGAAGACCAGCACTCCGTTCCACTCATGGAGCCGCAGCAGCAGCCTGGAAAACAAGCGCTCCCAGCACACGCTACTGCCAAGAAAACATTCAAGACAAATCACAAGGGGGGTTCTAGGAGTCACATGAAACACACTCATTTCATAACAGCAGCATGAGCAGTCACTGCTGCCTTGCACTGTCAGGTCACAGCAGATCTGCAGATTATGGCCTCTCAGAGGCACAGACTTACTTAACGCACATCACTTGCCTTTATAATGCTCGCTCAAAAATTAATGAGGACAGACACCCTGGCACTTAACAGTCACCCCTTCCCATGTCTCGGGCAAACTTAATTATTGCAGTACACCAAAATCTGGCTGAACAAGCTTGACTCCTCCACGTGCAGAGGTACTAGTGTGCACAACTTTATTTTTAAGCCTAATTATGAATGAGAAAACCCGCATGCAAGATGAGAGTGTCTCCCAGGGCTACAGTTGTTTGGGGTGCACTCTTGTTTCTTCCCATCTGTCTTGGCAAGGCCACATAAATTTTGAAAATTGAGCCCAGTGTTCTCTTTCCCACAGGCAAAATTCTCCCTTAGGCTACACAAACTCTTTTCCCAGGAAAAATAATAAAACTATCTGGCCCTCATTGTTTAACAATTTATTTTTTCAAAACAAATTCTCAACCAAGGCTGACATACAGTGCACATATTTGGCATTCCCAATTCTTAATGCTGTCTTGCAGACCACTGTTTCCCATCATTTGCCATTGTAAGCCCATAGTTTCCATTACAAATTGCACAAACACCTAAAATAAAACACTTCATTCAGCATGCAATTAAGTTTTTTTTTTTTTAAAGTTTCTTGAATGCAGTGTTGATTTGCCTACTATTCTTTCTGTGTGTTGACTCCGCTTTCTAGATCCTCATTCTATGCTAAAACATGAGAGTCACAAATTTATATACCTCCCTCTCCCCCCAAAAATACAACTATGGCTTTCAGCTTGCCTGCGCTTTTTTTTTAATTTATATTTGCCTGTTCTTGAAGGTCTATTACAACTGGAACAGCCACCTCTAAAATATTTTTTTCGTGAGACTCCTTAAAAACAATACTTCTACAATCACACCATAAGACTATATTTTATAAAATATTACAAAATCACACACACACATTAATTCAAAACAGGCAGAGGCACTGCCGCTCAGCTAGAAATGTATTTAAGATTAAGTGACCAAAACTATGCAAAGCAGGAAGTAAAGACAGCCCCACACACTCATGGCAAGCATTCACTAATGGTTTAAGATGAGCTTACTAACATTAGTGTTATTATTTTTACTAAGAAACATATGGAAAAATCTTAAACATTTTAATTGAGATTGCAACCACATTCGTAGCCTATTGTTTCATTTTCCATCATATGAATGAAGTGTTTAAACATCATATGCAAACTAAAAAATTCCTATTCCTCCAAGAGGGAAAGAAGAAGGGAGGAAAAAAGGACTCATAAATCAGTTAAATAAAATAAACTAAATATTTAAGTGAGGTTTAAAAAGTCAGCATTCAAATGCCACTGGTAATCTAAATGAACTGCTCATGTTTTCCTTCTTCCACGCATCTCATTTTTCATGTATTTTTCCCTGAACTTCAGAACCTCATGTAGACTTGGTATTGCCCATTAGTGAAGTCTGGATATTTCTAAGAAACTTCTGAGGTCATTTTCAACAGTGTAATATTAGCAGGTTCAAGCAAGAAGAGTTTTCTCTATTTCCGAAAAAATACAATTAAGACTCACATTGGAAGAGACATCTAGATTTACCTCCTTTACCTACTGAAGAGCCCTTCTGAATTCTAGTCTCTTCATTTTATGCTCAAACTGTGTTTAAAAAGCATTTGTCCTGTAACATTGCAAAACTTGAGTAATGTTCTGCAACAACAGTAGCACCGATTTTGCCTCAGAAAAAAAAAAGAGAAACTATTGTAGTTAGTGTTATTCATATCATGAAAACCCTTTTGAGGAACTGCAGTGTAATTTGTATAAAACTCCCTCCCAAATTTTGGCAGGTGTAGAGACCTGCAATAGATCCTAAGAACTGTCTAGACTTTTCTGTCTAAAATAACCTTCCACCACCGCACTAAATACACCAGCAGACATTCAATACCTTGCATTCATGCAAAAACATTAGGACAGGGCTTACACTTACAGATTTGCAGTGATACCAATCTCAGTCTGTTTCTAAGATTAAGAAAGTTATTTTGAATAAGAATTAAGGAGAAAAAAAAAAAAACTTTGAGGGGAATAAAGGGGAGTCTTGGTCTAAGCCATAACTATCAGTTTACTACTCTGAGTTAACATTTCAGCTTTTGATAGATGTCAGCCATTCAGCAATGGCATATCTGACTCCCAAAGTACTACAGACCTATGTTTTACAAGTAGAGTCATTGTAGTTTTATTGCTCAACTACTGTGCTGGCCATTACCAACTAATTTACCTATAATAAAGCAGTAAACACCACCCCCCCCCCCCAAAAAAAAACCAGTTAACTAATGTATTATGGCCACAGGTCCAAAATCAGATGACTCACCAGCTCTTCTTTCCCCACTCTTCCTCAACTCTCTCATGTGAGACCAGTCTCTATATACTCCAACATGGGGGAGACAAGGAGGAGATAGACTGGGCAAGGAACAGAGAAGGAAAGGGAAATGAATACTGGAAGGTGACAGGGATCATTTTCTGTTAGTTCAGGAACTTGAACAGATTCACAGAACAGTTCATAAAATGCCAAAGTTGACATGAGGAAGTGGGAGGAGCACAAGCCACTTCAGAGGAAGGAATCATAAGTACACGATTGTCTACTTCACATAGCAACACCATGGGAATCATCACTCACCACCTCAAGGAAATACAGCTTTATTAACAAGTACTCATCTCTTCTCTGTTGGGTGACTCTTTAACAAACTGAGAGCACCTGGTGTCTCAGAGTAGCACCAAAGTTCAACTACAACCCTCAGCCCATCAAGGGCTCCCTTGAACCTTGGACAGCAGCCTAGGTGGGACTGACAAAGTCTTTTGCCTCATCACCTTAAGAAACACACATTCAAATGTTGTAAGAATCTGACCTTCCCACCTAAGATCACTCTTATTCTGGTCTCCTCATCAGGGTCTATTTAGTTGCCACTTTCAGTCTGCAAAGACTCCTTGCACACATCAACCAACAATTCTAGGAGAATCTTCTACATACCCTTGGGCTACATCAAAAGCAGCGTGGCCAGCAGGTCAAGGGAGATGATTCTGCCCCTGTACTCCACTCTGGTGAGACCCCACCTGCAGTGCTGCATCCAGCTCTGGAGCCCTCAGCACAGGAAAGACATGGACCTGTTGGAGCAGGTCCAGAGGAGGGCGACAAAAATCACAGAGGGATGGAACACCTCTCCTGTGAGGACAGGCTGAGGGAACTGGGGCTGTTCAGCCTGGAGAAGAGAAGGCTCCAGGGAGATCTTCTTGCAGCCTTCCAGTACTTAAAAGGGGCTTAGAAGAAAGATGTGAACAGACTTTTGAGCAGGGCCTATTACGATAGGACAAGAGGTGATTATTTTCAACTAAAAGAGGGCAAATTTTTGCTAGATCTAAGGAAGAAATTTTTGACCATGAGAGTGGTGAAACACTGGCACAGGGTGCCCAGAGAGCTGGTAGATGCCCCGTCCCTGGTGACATTCAAGGTCAGGTTGGACGGGGCTCTGACCAACCTGGTCTAGTTGAAAATGTCCCTACTCATTGCAGGGGGGAGGGTTGGACTAGATGGCCTTTAAAGGTCCCTTCCAACCCAAACTATTCTATGATTTTACATGTACATTATACTATCAATTTTATTCCACATAATTTTATAACTGTTTTTGTGATCATTTCCTCCCTTCACTTCCTCTATCTTCCAGTCCTGGAAATAGAAATTAATAAAAGAAAAAGCAGGAGGGAATCAAGGCAGCAAACAAACACTAGAAAGAGAAGAGAGCTACTTCATGACAAGTGGATGAATCAGCACCTGAGAAGGCAGAAGAAACTAAGGAAAAAGAGTCTGCAAGACAGCTGTGAAAAGCTGAAGCAGCAGCTCGGTGTAACAGGTACAAGGTGAAAAAGAACACACTGAAAAGAAAGTTCAAGGAGAACACATACACAGTTTTCTTTACTATAGAATTGTTCAATGCAATGGGAAGGTTGTTCCACTGCCAGGGATGACTTTAACAAAGTAATTCAAGGTCCTTGAAAAGGATGATGAAATAATAAATCTAGAGCAGTCAGTGGAAACTTAATTCAGTAATAATTTGAGCCTAGGTAAGAACTGACTTTCTAGGACCCACATGCCATGATTGTTTTAGCATTTATCCTTCCATAAGTTTTCAAAAGAAAAGTTTAGTTACCTGTTGGTGTGAGCCACTTACAGGGGACAGAGGAGAGTTCAAAGGCCTTAGTTTGCCAAGAAAAAATAAAAGCCTTCAAGAGATCTTTAAATTACTGTCTAGTGTACAAAGTTAAAAACTTCCTTGTTCATTTTTTTAATCCAAGTAGTTTCACAATCACCCATAGCACTGCCACCATCTGAAGTATCAATCACTTAAAAAACACCCACACCACACAGAATTGAAGAGCAAGAGCTACTTACTATCAGCATCATAGCTCATTTATAAAATAAGTTTTCCTCACATAGGCAATTTTAAGCAATTCTTACATGTTTCTACTTATCATCTGTATCCTAACCAAGCAGGCATGAACTGTAGCCTCACCAGGCATTAGGTCTAGCTTTGCTGAGGACAGGAATTGCCTATAACAGCCAGAACAGTACAGAAGTTTCTTGTCTGTCCCCCTGCTTCATGCAGGGGTGGAACCAGACAAATTGCTGGCTTCTGCCTGCCAGCAGGGATGCAAAGGGCAGCTCTCTCACAAAGGTCACAGCAGGACAGAGGGAAAGGGCAAAGCCTCCAGCTTTGACAATGAATGCTTTGCTGTCCCCTCTGTAATCCCCTCTGACTGACAGTCGCACAGAAAGCCGTTCACAACATGTTCCTATTTTCAGTATTTCCAACTAACATATTTAGCCTGGAAAAACAGACTACATACACATGCGTACACACAACCTTAAAATAAATCCATTCATTTCATTCCATTCAAATCCACCCATAAATCCCTTAGCTCTCTTGAATGCAAAACTAAAAGCTTTGCTTTGCAATAAGAGAACCAGCGGGTAAATTTGGGTTGTAAACCATCCCAACCAGAAGGGCTATGGAGACTGTGTTTAACCTTTAGTCACTCCATATAAATAAAATCTCAGATTGACAGGTCTTCCTCACTGGTACTGTTTACCAGTCCTCCTCACAAAATCGTTGACTGAGACCATTCCAGCAGTCCCTGTGATCATGTTCCAGACTGCATAATTTGAGGACAACTATAAGCTTCAGCACTTCACAGGGTAAATCACAAAGTACATTATGGAGTCAAAATAGCTTTTGTCCGCACACTTGCTGAATCCTTCCAAGAACTCAAGCAGGTTTGCAAAGCAACACCTCTCTATACAAACACCAGTATAACTCACTCAGACTTCCATCACAAAATATTTTCAGGAAACTAAGCAGATGTGTGGTAAGACAGACTGGAGTCTTTAAAGAAAAATTGTAGGGAGGAGAAGGATATGATAAAGGCCTACAAAACTAGAAGTGGAACAGAAAAACAGAAAAAGAACTGATGATACATCATCTCTTCCAATACAGGAGTTAGGGAAAGCAAATGAAGCTAACATGTAACAGGGCCAAACAAGCAATAAAGAGTGATTCTTCATACAGTAGTATGCAGTGAATGATCAACATCCATATGGGATTCTGAGAAGGTGAACAGGTCCATGAAAGAAAATGCCACAGAAGTCACGTCTGACTGAAAGACTCAAAAGAGAAATCGTTGAAGGCTTGAGGAAGCCTACAGAAGGAAACACACAATATGTCATCTTTCCTACAATCCTCTTTGAAGCATCTCTTTTTGGCAAACATTCAGTATGGGACACTCTGCTAGACGGCACATGACACAGGACTTCCATAGCTGTGCCACATACAGCATACAAATGTAAATGGCAGCTTCCTTTTAACTACGTTTACCCTAAGACTTAAGAAAATCGCTATCTCTTCACTAGTGAAAGCTACTATCTGTGTTAGTATTTACTGTAATAGCAGCACAAGGTTTTCCCAAAAAGGCAAAAAATCTTTAGAGAAATAAAAAGGGGGGAAAAAAAAGGCAAGGAAAGGAACAGAAAGGGTTAAATGCATAATACTGAATTGTGATATCAATTTAAGCCACAAATAAAACCAAAGCTTCTCCAGACTTGTAAAAAAAAAAACACCACAGCAAAAATAGACCCTAGTAATACTAGGAAATAGACCACAGTGAATCACGCAGCTGCTCCTGTGGGTTGCAATCCCGCTTGAGATATTAACTGTGAGTGGGAAATTGTAAGAATGGATTAATTTAGAAATTGTACCTTCAGTTGACAAGGAGTGAACTTCCATCAGGACTGCAAAAATATATTTGACATGAGTAGATGACAGCATACAGTAAACTGAGATAAAAGCAATTTTGTAATAAAGGAGAACTTAAATTATGGTACTTAACTCCAAAAGCATCTCAACTAAAACTCAAAGTTTATTTTTCTTTCTTTTTCATGGCTTTTTTCCAGGGAACTTGTGAAGAAAATTCGGTGGGAGAGGAGAAACCTATTTCTATTATTTTCCATAGGGGAGTTCTTATTATGACATAGCTTTAAGGCCTCAAATTAAGGGCAAAATTAAAATGTAATGCTATAGAACTTTAAAATTGAATTGTGCTGGCAGGCCATGTCTTTTTAAAAGGAAAAAAGAAAAAAATACACAGCATAATGAAATACGGGTTTAACCAGAAAAATGTCTCTTTAGAAAAGAGATACAAGCATGAAGACACATGAAGACACATGAGGCCAATCATATCATACTCTACTACACTGAAAAACAAATCACTACACCACAACCAGAGACAGAAATTAAAGTCTTTCTCAATTTGACAGGGTATCCCCTCTAGACAGGAAGAGGCAGAGGATATCAAAAAGAAAAGTCTACTGTATTACATCCCCACCAATTTGAAGGCAGGTGGGCCAGAATACACATGCAGTCATGTTTTTCACCAACAGAGCTGGACTGGACTTCGGCACACAGCCTGTGGGCCCTGCTGCACGTACTAGGCTGTAGCCTAGCGGGGCTTTGCTGCCATCAGTCGCCATCGTCACCCACTTCCCTGAGAGGACACGACTGACTCCACTCTGAATATTACACCATTAAGTATCATTTAGCTTCTAGGGCTGAAATTTCGACTCACCCAGAAGGAAAAGTGAAGAGATGAGACACACACATCCCCATTCAAGGGCTTACCACTCAGACCCAGGCGGGACTGCTGACCAGAGAAAGATGGGGGGGGGGAGGAGGTATGTGAAGAAAACTGATGCACATCATTTTTTCCTCATGACTTTAGGTTACATTCTCTGCATCAAGGATCAAGTTTCATGTGAAGTAGCTTCACGCAATACAACAATCCTGCTTCAGTTTTCTCTTAAGAATCAACTACATCACTCGCTGACCAGCTACACTTGGCAAAAGCAATCTTTCCATGCTTTAACAGATTTTGTTTGGCAAACGAAATAGGTGAGATGGAAGCAGAGCACATCCATATGTTCTCTGCAGACAGACCTGGCACTCTAACTTTCAACAAAACATGCAACAAAAGCCAACATTCAGCAAATGCATGTTAGACACGTTAAAATAGAGAACACACCTGCCCCGGGCAGACAAGCCCAAATAGCTTCCTAGCCAATACCACAAGATGTCTTCAGGGACACTGCTGACAACATCCTCCCTGACTTCACAGTAAAAACAATATCCTACCTGCGGTAAGATGCAACTCGCATTCATCTGCTGAACTTACCACAGCATGAGCAAGGCAACACAAACCAGATAAAATGGCAGTATATTGTCGCTGTAATGAGACACTTCTATTTAATCAGCATTTATTGCTCAAGTAACAGCTAAGAACTACTATAAACTCCAAACCAAAACAAGAAAACATGTCTTTGTCCAATATACTAATACGTGCAAAGGTGTGCCCATTTGTCTGTTGGATGCATTTAAAATAGCTGCAATTAAATGCGTTTAGCATGGCTCTCCACTGACACAGAAGCACTTCCAGCAAATAGGACCCAGATCTAGTTACTCTTTTTCACCCTATGTTTTTACCACTGTATCTAGCAATCAATTTATCCCACTCAAAAAATTACTTTAAACCCACAGAGCTTGGCACTGCATGTGGTAGTAAACTACTGCAATGGCAGAAAAATTCACATTTAATTGTTACTGAAAGAAAATTGTTCTTGAACTAATTCATTCAAACTCTTTTGACAGCCATCATGGCCAGTGAACATACCTTAGTGTTTGCCACAACCTAATAAAATCATTTTGCTGGTGAAGACATGACTGAGAGTGTCAGCAAATACAGAGCTTTTAGCATGGTAAAAGAATAATCACTCAATATGGCTTTTAAAGTCACATGCATGCACTTGGGGAGGCAAGAAAGACGACTAGATGGCTATAGTGAGAGAGAAATGCAACAGGATTTAAAAGGCATAAAAACACTGCTAGCTCCTTCCTACACCCTAGAAAATTCTCTTCTGTCATCTTTTGTTGCTTTCAACTGATGTGCATGACTAATCAAAAGGTGTTGCTTAAACAGGGCATTAACAGAAGTTAGTTACTTTATTACACCAGCGTAGAGTGGCTTCATTAATTCCACTCAAGCAGTGAGCGTAGAACTGTTCCACATACATAAGGATAAATCAACATGTCCTACAGGCTATTAGTGACATAAAGCATCATCCTCTCATACTGCGTCAACACTCTGACAAGGAAACTTCCACCAAAGTTTAAATGTGAGGACTCTGTTCCACCCTGGGCTTGAAAAAATCTCACTCCTCTTAAATGCGCAGTTGTTTCCCAATGCAGATGGGCTCAGAGAACCACTATATCTTTCTCCAGCAGGAAACAAAAGTAAGTGGTAAAATCAGAAGTGGAGAAAACCAGATGATTCCAGTATTCTTTTATTCTCACCCCACTAAGGCTTTTTCTTCCTAATAAGTACACTTTAAGACATGCTGGCCAATACATTTTAGATTATACTTAAACAGGAATTTGCAAGTTCTATAGTCAAGGCAGGTCTGTTTTTCTCTCACACTGAAAAATTAATTGTTCATTCCATTGATGTAAATAACAGCTTTGCCTAGGCACAGTAGGGTTTTGGCAGGAATGAAAGCAGAGCGGTATCTGACCACTCAAAGCTGCAGTTCAGAAGAATCTACAGACAAGACCTTTGTCCCTCCCTCCACACAGTGTGAGGCTTTGTGGGGAATCAGTCACTTCACCATGTGTCCTCTCCTGTACAGAGCATATGGGATGACTCAAACAAACCACCCATGACCATATGACAGCATTTGTCTCTTCTGCAGCTAGATGGCAACAAGAACTGAGGTAGGAGACCAATGGCCATTTCATCTTCAGGTTAGTCCACCACCCTGACTCACTCTCTCAGTAAGGAGGCCAGTGTCGTGGTTTAGCCCCAGCTGGCAACTACGCACCACGCAGCCGCTCACTCACTCCCCCACGGGGGGACGGGGGAGAGAACCGGAAGA
>NW_010519731.1:47762-70091 GCF_000687285.1 Phaethon lepturus
TGTGCCCCCTCCCAGCTTCCCCTGCACCCCCAGCCTGCTCGCTGCAGGCCAGCATGAGAAGCTGGACTGTCCTTGACTACTTAGCAACAACTCAAAACATCAGCACCTTATCAACATTTTCTCATCCCAAATCCAAAACATAGCCTCATGCTAGCTTCTATGAAGAAAATTAACTCTACCCTGGCTGAAACCAGGACACCAGAGACAAAAGGACACCATCACCTCAGAACATTGACTTCACTGGATCCCAGATGGCACCAAAATGCAGTTTGTTACTACCAACCAACTCACTTTTATCCAAAATTGAGGTAGAGCTCCCCCACACCACCAGAGACAGGTTTGTCCCAGCCACTTAACATAAACGACAGGGGAAGGCAAGCTGCACAAATGCCTGTGCCTCAACCACTGCAACAGGACCTTTATAAGCTCTGGATCAGCAGCAGCTTAACCTAGTAGAATGGGCTGTAAATTGGGAAAAGATGTAGGAGGACAGAACATGATCTGCCATCTTTGCTGTGGAATTATTGCAGAGGATGAGGGCAGAAAGTTGCAGGGAGGTGGGTGATAAACAGCAGAAAGCGGCACAACTACACCCAGCAGAGCTCATCTGTCAGGGACCCGACTTGTACCACGTGAGACCCCCCACGCTGCTCCTCGCTGGACCGGCTGCAGACCTCACAGAGAGGGATGTTTCCTCACACCCATTAACAGCTCCAAAGAGAAGAAATCTTATTTCTGCTACTAACAGATACAGATGTTTTGACTAAATCAATGTCATCGCAGAGAAATACATCTCCCAGAATTTTCCAACTCACTCAACCCTGCTGAATTTGTTGGGTGGTTTCTTTTTTCTACCACTATTTTAACACACACTTTTTACAGGAGAACTTTTACTCACAACAAGCCTTTAACACACTGTACCATGTTGCTTCCAGAAGTATAATAGCACTGAACCTAAAATAGTCTCAATGCTAACTGTAGAGCTATCCACATTTTTTTTTAATGGAAATAATTTAATTTCATTTTACCATCCGAGTGAAATACATACTGTAGCTTAACGCATAGGAGAAATATGAAGTCATTTAAGTTCCCAGAGGCAAAAACTCTGGAAGCTGTGGAAGTTACAGAATTAGGACACAGTCTGTAAGACATGTTGTACGGCTGAAGACCACCTCTCTAATCTCATTCTTCCCATTGTCCATCCCACACCTTCAACATCCCTGATCTCACCTGTACCATACTATCACCCCCACCCCTTGCCAGAAAACCTTCCAGGTCCTATCCATAGCAAAAGTGGTGACAAAGAGCCAACTAGAGGTGACGAGGGGCCCCATCAGGTGCTCCGGCTGTGTCTAAGCATCTTCTGCAGGGCAGTGCACCTGAGAGAAACACTGCAAATAACAAGCTGAACAAGCTCTGTGTTGTGGACCAACATATACCATCCCTGAGACACTAGCATACAGTCTGGCAGCAAATGACACCATGCAAGGCAGAGGTTTTGGGAAATACCCTATACAGGTGCCATATAGAAGAAACCAGATAGATGTTACAGGACTGTATTCAGTGCCATAGACTTAATGAATGTAAAAAGGCACTTTAATGACTGAAGGGATGTTGGACAAGAGGCAGCAAATGCCACAAAACATAGGGAACGGTGAGGAGTACGGTGCAGTGTGGGACGGACGGTTGCACAGCTAGCACATTAATACATCATCCTACAAAGTATAGCTGACAATCCTATTTGCTTCTCTAGAGTATTTTTGTCAGGGAGGAAAGGAGGGGTGAAGAGAAGATGGGATGTAGACTGAGAAGGTTTCTGCACTCTCAGGACTTGACAGAACAACAATAAAGCCCCTCCTGCACGATGCTGTTCTCGCCATCTCCCCAGATACAAGACATTCAAGACACACCAAGTGCATTTACTGCCTAAGTGTTCAAAAGTGGCTATACTGTGTCACATCAGTGTCCCAGGTTGCTGGTCAGACTGGTCTTCTGGGACCCAGATGTTACCGTCAGTCACTTTGTATAATATTGCTTAAAGTGAAGCAATCTTTCACATCTTACTGAGGAGTATGTCCTTTAGCAGGTTTCACCCCATCCTTCAAGATATCTCCTTGCTCCAGTTTTCCTCTCAAAGTCTTGTAATTTCAATTATAATGTTAATGCATTCACAGTAACAAGCAGTTTACATCAGCATCATCACAAAATGAAACTTCAAGATGTCAAAAATTCAAAGCTGTCTGAATGAGGAAATGTTTCTGCTTCACAGAGAGATAACCTCAGTAAAACACAGCCACCTGTATTTCTGCCTATATCACTTTTTGCCTACTGACACTTCAAAGCAATGCTTCAGTTCATTATTTTCATGCATTTAACAATTCTCTTTGTCTACATGGCATCACTGATTTCTTATGTATAGTTAATTTTCCTTCATATTGTTTTTTTCTATGCCACTATCCACTATTTCTAAGAACAATGTTACTTTCAAAGCTTGTTTTAGCAATTTTTTTTACATTAACTTTTTAATTAGGGTTGGCTTTCATATAAAACAAATCAATCAATTATCAATTGAAAAAAAAAATCACCACTCCCATGCCTCAGTTAAGTACAAATCCAACAGCTGAAAGGACAGGAACTGTTAGAGAAGATCAACCCTTGCAAGAGGAAAGAACAGGCAGATACTTCCTAAAAGCTGACAAGCCACCCACACAGAAAATGTCTATTAACCCAGTGACTGATCCACCTTGTAAGCACCATATTTCTCCCTCATCTCAAACATTACTACTCCCAACCTCAGTTATATCAAACTTCAGATCATCCATGTCTACAGCTGCACATGAACCAAAGGGGAAGATTCTCTGAATTGGATTTTAAATAAGGCTAAATAACTAACAATTGTGAAAGCGATAAGCCAACCATTTAGCAGACTTACTTCCAAAAGAGTATCAGGTGGATAGTCTCCCCTTAAGGCTTTGAGTTTTGTATTTGCAACACAGATGCATGAAGGGATGAAAATCCCGTAAATGGTTTGCATTCTTAATGTCTGACACAATTTAGTCCTTGGGGAGCACACTACGTGTGTACGTGTGTGTATGCATGAGAGCGCATGCAATCTTTTACAATGAGGCCCTGATCCTGAACCTGTAACATTACTTTAAGCACCAAAAATAACCTACAGTTCTGCTGCTGTGATCAAAATGTCACCTATTAACTTTTGCATCACTATGATAGGTTTGTGTTCCTGCTTTACATCAAAGGCAGTTGCTCTTCCTCACTCTCCTTGGTTGCTCTTTTTATAAAATAAACAAACACTACAGATACTTCTTGTACACTTACATTGATGGTTCAGAGTGTATTGCAGTTTCCTGAACATAGACCCTGCTTTAGCTACCCCAAGTATATAATCACAAGGATATGGCTATTTAGTTGGACACTAATGACATGAGATGCCTATTAACAATAAAATCAGAGGCAAAACTCTTCAGTGTAATGTACCTAGCCTGGGTTATGAAGACATGCCAAAGAAAATGCAAGAGCAGGGGAGGAAAGAAGGCACTCGTTCTTAAAGTAGTTGATCACAAAGAATGAACTTGATCCAGAAGTCTCTGAAACAGATGAAAAACAGGCTAGAAACAAAGCAATGCAAACACTGTCCTAAAAACAGTGGCTGCAATCATTGTTGCATCTGTTTAACTCCAATATGCTCCCCTCCCAATTTCTTTTTCTAGTGACACCTAGACATTCATTTCTTATTTTTCTTCTACTTACTGCTCCTCTAGTTACCTTTAAATAACATTGTTTTTAAAAAAAATCAAGCATCCTGTTGGTGCTCAGAGGTTTTATGCTGTCCACTACCAGCTATTACAAACTTCAGTGTTTTTTGCAAATCTGTACAAAGCGTAGAAATAATGAGAAGTCGTAAACGGAAGGTTTCATGTGAAACTGAGTGCCTTATGTAGCTCTGTGACTAAACATTATACTTGAAGAGAAGAATGGGGTAGAAAGAACCACCAAGTTATATTCCATGAGCACTGTAAAATTCTCAAAGCTTTGTTGGTCCTTCAAATACAGATTTGGAAGAAGCCTAGCTACTTTAGTCTAATACTTTTTTTGTCTTCAACATAAAACTTACCAGAGCCAGACTGAAATGTGATACGCTCTCCTCTTCTCCAGATCTTCAAAAGGAGTTAGTATTACCTTAATGACAGAACGTTCTTCCTAGAGTCATTAATTCAAGACATGTATAAGGTTAGAAAACTCCTTTAAAAGTGTACAAATTTTTTCTCTTACCCTCTCCCTTTCCCATCTTTAAAAGTTGCATCATTTTTGTAGAAGTGTCACCTGGCAGGTATAGAATGTACAAAACTGAAAGGCATGGGAACTTAGAAGAAGCAGTTTGCCCACTAATAAAGAGATACTACATTTGTTGCAGAAATATAGTAAGTTTTATTCAAATAGCTATTTGTTTGTTTTCAACAACTCAAAGCTGACAGAGCAGCTTCTCTCCTGGATGCCTACTTTATCTCAAGTACTAGTGAGCCTTATTTCCAAGCTACTTAAGGAGATCAAATACCATCTTCAAGCTAGAGCTTATTTCCACAGCTTGGACTGCTGCAAGCTGATCTGCTGCGTGGTTAGTACTGTGTAGCAATCTTCAGCTACTGATCAAATTATCAAACTTCCAAATCATGAGAAATTGCTCACTCTGCCCAAGGATGTATTCGGAAATAAAAATTCAGAAGTAATACTTCTATGCGCTACTTTGTAAGGGGGAGAGAGAACATGCAACCAGTTTAACCCTCTTCAATCCCTGAGAATACTCCTATGTGTTAACTGTGTGGCGATGGACCTTTAAGACAGTGATTTATGGAAGCCTGTTTGATCACTGTTCATTTTTGTTCATCACTTACAGGCACTGTAATGACCTTATTTACAGCCAAGTTAATGATTAAGTCTTACGGGGGGGGAACAGTGGAAGAAGTTACAGGATGAGGAAAGGGATGGAAAGGAGGGTTTCTTCTCTGAACTAAAGGCATTAGTGATTTTTAGACACTATTGAAATGGCAAAGAAACAGCATCTCACACAAATACTCTCTTTTTATGCAGACCTGGCTTCACATTCCCAAACCAAGACTGCTACCAAGAGGATTGCACCATCCTCATGTGCTCTGTACCAAAACTTACAGAAAACCCACCAACTCCAGCAGTGCCCTCTGCACAAGAAATAGACATGCATAAGCAGAAAGCTGTGAAGTACCAACTTATTTCCAGACTGTCACCACAGAGAATACCAGGCACTCATGTCTTCTGCTTACACATTAGCTGGAAAAGAATGAGGGCTCCCCACCCAAGGACTAATGCCATTCATCAAAATATTTTCTGCTCTTTGTCACTTCAATAAGCATCTTCTTTACTGAGGAAAAAAGTCCAAAATCCTCTGAAAACTGTTATAAAACAGTCAGGAGACAGCAAGGCTACTGCTACCCAAGTAGAATCATAGAACAGTTTGGGTTGGAAGGGACCTTTAAAGGTCATCTAGTCCAACCCTCCCCCCTTGCAATGAGCAGAGACATCTTCAACTAGATCACGTTGCTCAGAGCCCCATCCAACCTGACCTGGAATGTCACCAGGGACGGGGCATCTACCACCTCTCTGGGCACCCTGTGCCAGTGTTTCACCACTCTCATGGTCAAAAATTTCTTCCTTAGATCTAGTCAAAATTTGCCCTCTTTTAGTTGAAAATAATTACCCCTTGTCCTATCGCAATAGGCCCTGCTCAAAAGTCTGTCCACATCTTTCTTCTAAGCCCCTTTTAAGTACTGAAAGGCTGCAAGAAGGTCTCCCCGGAGCCTTCTGTTCTCCAGGCTGAACAAGCCCAGTTCCCTCAGCCTGTCCTCACAGGAGAGGTGTTCCAGCCCTCTGATCATTTTGGTGGCCCTCCTCTGGACCTGCTTCAACAAGTCCATGTCTTTCCTGTGCTGAGGGCTCCAGAGCTGGGTGCAGCACTGCAGGTTGGGTCTCACCAGCGCAGAGTAGAGGGGCAGAATCACCTCCTGGCCACACTGCTGTTGATGCGGCCCAGGATACAGCAGCCCTTCTGGGCTGTGAGTGCACATTGCCAGCTCATATCCAGCTTTTCATCCACCAGTGGCCCCAAGTCCTTCTCAGCAGGGCTGCTCTCAATCCCTTCATCCCCCAGCCTGTATTGATACCAGGGTTGCCCTGACCCAGATGCAGGACCCTGCACTTGGCCTTGTTGAACCTCATGAGGTTCACGTGGGCCCATTCCTTGAGCTTGTCCAGGTGCCTCTGGATGGGATCCCATCCCTCAGGTGTGTCAACCACACCACCCAACTTGGTGTTGTCTGCAAACTTGCTGAGGGTGCACTCGATGCCACTGTCTATGTCCTTGGTGAAGATATTAAAGAGTACTGGTCCCAACACGGAACCCTGAGGGACACCACTTGTCACCGATCACATCTGGACATTGGGCCGTTGACCACTACCCTCTGGATGTGACCATCCAATCAATTCCTCATCCACCCAACAGTCCACCCATCAAATCCATCTCTCTCACCAATTTAGAGAAAAGGATGGTGTGGGGGGCCATGTCAAAGGCCTTACAGAAATCCAGAAAGACGACATTGGTAGGGCGATAAACATATTGAAAAGACAGGCTCCAAACTGAGCCCTGGGGAACACCGCTTGTGACCATCCGCCAACTGGATTTATCTCTGTTCACCACAACTCTCTGAGCTCAGCTATCCAGCCAGTTCTTTACCCAGCAAAACATACACTTGTCTAAGCCACAAGTCACTGGCTTCTCCAAGAGAATGCTGTAGGAGACGGTGTCAAAGGCTTTACTAAAGTCCAGGTAGACAATGTCCACAGCCTTTCCCTCATCCACTAGGCAGCTCACCTGGTCATAGAAGGTCAGGTTGGTCAAGCAGGACCTACTTTTCATGAACCCATGCTGGCTGGGCCTGATCCCTTGGTTGTCCTACACATGCCCTGTGAGAGTCCTCCTAGATGAACCTCTCTATAATTTTCCCCGATACCAAGATCTGGCTGACAGGTCTGTAGTTCCCAAGATCCTACTTCCAGCCCTTCTTGTAGATGGGCATCACATTAGCAAGCCTCCAGTCATCTGTGACCTTCCCTTATAACCATGACTACTGATAAATGATGGAGAGTTGCTGGGCAAGCTTCTCCACCAGCTCCCTCAGTACTCTTGGGTGGATCCCATCCGGCCCCATAGACTTGTGGGTGTCCAGGTGGTGTAGCAAGTCGTTAACTGGTCATTGGGCTGTTGACCAATACCCTCTAGATGTGACCATCCAACCAATTCCTCATCCACCCAACAGTCCACCCATTAAATCCATATCTCTCCAATTTAGAGAGAAGGATGTTGGGGGGGACCACATCAAAGGCCTTAAAGGAGTCCAGATAGATGACATCAGTAGCTCTTCCCTTGCCCACTAATGTCATCACTCCATCATAGGAGGCCACTAGGTTGGTCAGGCAGGATTTGCCCTTGGTGAAGCCATGCTGGCTGTCTTGAATCACCCTCCTTGCACCATGTGCCTTAGCATAGCTTCAAGGAGGATCTGTTCCATGATCTTCCCAGGCACAGAGGTGAGGCTGACAGGTCAGTAGTTCCCAGGATCCTCCTTGCTACCATTTTTAAAAGTGGGTGCAATGTTTCCCTTTTTCCAGTCACCAGGGAGTTCAGCTGACTGCCAAGATTTTCAAATACCATGCAAAGTGGCTGGGCAACTACATAAGTAGTTAATTAATAAGTAGAATTTACATAAGTAAGACCAATGTGACAAAATACCAGCTGGGAAAGACAACAATAAGAAAGTACTGGAAGTAAAGGGAAATACAGGCACAAGAGGAAAGATGAGGAGAAATTACTATTGAAAATTTCCATTTGAGGAATTCACCGAGAGACAATTTAACTGACCTTTAAACAGTCACACTGCTTCAGCTCCAGTAAACACACAAATTTTTTATGTTATTTTCCTATCTTAGTGTTTATTTCAAATTGACAGAACTAGCAGTATCTCAAACGCAAGCAATCCACAGAAGAGCATTATGGGGATATAATAAACAGCGTAACATGGAAGTCCCCAAGTTACTCACTTTAGGACATGCCATCCTGCTCACCTGAAATAAGACAGACATTTGTTTCACCCCCAACGTTTCTAATTCTAATAGATATAAAACTGTCATCACCCTCTTGCTCTGCAGACACTAAACTTCAACTCCTGTTCCCCCTCTCACGCACACACAGTAATCCTGATGAAAGATGCTGGAATGAGAGCCACAGAAAACAAGAACATGCACTTACTTGCAGACCAGAGCTGACAGCAGCAGCTCACACCCTCTTCCTAGAGGGGGAAAATTGGCCAGGCTTGGTGAGCTCTGGGACAAGCCAGACCCCCACCCAGCCACACTCTCCATCTCCACACCAATACCTCCAGCAAGGGAAGCCTTTAGAGACAACTGCATAGCAAAACTCCCTGGCAAAGCAATAACTCCACTTAAACCACCAACTCATTCCACTCGGAGACAAATATCAAAATTTCTGCCCACCTTATCCAGAGCTGGACTTCCATCAGGCCATACATATCATCACCAAGCCTCTGCCCATCAAGTTTAATGTTGCTAACAACTTCTTCACAACAGCATGGATAACTGCTCTTCCAAGGGAATAAAATGGAAGCAAGCATAAGCACATAATTCAATCACAGGCAATATTAATCACAGTAATTACACACTGACTACAGGCAAACAAAAGCACTGTCCCCTTTGAAGCATACTTCCTAAGGTGGCTGCCTCCACAGCTTGTCAATTTTAATAGGTTAGGCCCCTTCCACAGGGAAACTTGGTCATCACCCTTCCAGCAAGAGTAATTTTTATACTCCATAGCAGGTACAAAAAAAAGGCCTTTGTTGACTCTTAAAAATAGATACTACCCTTCCACAGGTCAAGCCTGAAGTCATTTCATTTTCTAAAAGCAGTAACAGTACACTCTACATGTTTGTATCTCTACGCATGAAGCCTGTGTGCCTGATAACTTTATGTGGTTAATACGGTGCAACAACCCCCTGCCCTAGGGCCTTCATCTCCAACATGCAATTAAGAGCCTGCCATTTAAAAGTTTCAAGGTTTTTGTGGTTGAAGGAGTAGTTCATTAGTCACAAGAGCTCCTTTTCTTGAACTCTGTTAATTAACACTCTGATGCCTGTTCCCACAGTGGAAACAAGAGGTAACATTGCAAAACTGCCTGCCTCTTGGATCCCAAGAAGAAATGGGGTGATCCCTTTAATTTGGTTTGGCTACATTCTCACACCATGTGGAACTGTTTTGGCTGATTGCAGCAAGGTCCATTACTCACATCTGCCTCTCCTTTGTATACACATCCTTGTGAACACCATGATTACTGTTACACCCATGAGCCAGTCAGGGAGCAGTTTGCTGTAAGGCAACAGCTGATGTAGTTGCCAGATAGCCAGCCCTTTAGATGACGACCTCCTACACTGTTACAAAACATTTATGACTAGCACCTTACAATCTCACAGTCAACAAGGAAGCGTAAGTACAGGCACATGAGAATCACCAGCCATCAACACGTGCTAATCACATTAATATGTCATAGCAAGCTGAGTGGCATTAGCAGAAAAATGCTGACAGTGCATACCTCTTTCCATCATGGACAGATCCCCAGGAGTCACTACTGGATTCTCCTAGGAGACACTGTCATTGCTTGGATGCATACATTACTTCATGTTAAAAATCCCCACAACATTTACATCAGGAATGTTAGCTTCTTAAGTTAGTGTTTGCATTATTCTGTATAGCACAGAGTCCCTTCCATGAGCCAGGACACACAAGGAGCCTCAAGACCCAAGAACAAAAACCCCAACCCCGTCCAAAAGGAGTTTAAAACAGAGAGAGGAACGTAAGATGAGGAATGATGGTCCACCCTGTTGGACAGGTGACCATTTCACTGCGCTAGCCATCATTCTTAACCTGCAGAGGGCTGGGAAGGTTGATGATATCGCTTTGAGGAGAGCTTCACAGCAATGTGAAAAGGATCAGAAAACTTAAAGGAGTTCATGTAAAGTAGCTATTGGGTTCCCAACAATGGGTGAAGGAAGATGGGCAGAGGAAGGCCAGGAGAAAGCCACGAAGATCTGAGACCAAAAGCAGCCAGCATACATTTGAAGCAATAAGGGGGGGTGGGGAAGAAAAGACAGCACACTTCGCCAGACAAAAAAAAAAAAAAAGGAAAAAGAGAAAAAAAACACAAAATAAATTTGCAGCAGCAAAACATGCTGACAACATTGTCCCTGCGACAGGAGAGACATGCCTTGAGGCACCCAATACAATAGACATTTTAAAGCATATTGCCGAAGCAATCTCAGCTTCCTTTGAACAGGCTGTGTCAAAAAGCAAGATTTATCAATTGACCAGTCCATCATCAAATCTCTCAGCTTCCCCATATTTTTATAATTGCTTTAAAAATCTAAAGCAATTGCTTCAAACAATTAGCTGCCTGACACATTTTCATTATTCCACATCATTTTACAGCCCTAGTTAGGTATGCAATGATGATGCTAGTTCCTAAAATAGCAGAGACCTCAGCAGAGTTCAAGTGCAACACCCCAACTGTAAGAAAGCCAAAGGCATTTAAGATCAACAGTGGTAAAGCTGACTGAGGGCTTGCTCTGAATCATACACAAGTCCAACACACCATCAACCTGATCAGCAACCCCACCTCCTTCCCAGATGTGAAGTGGAGCAGAGGGGGGCAGGAAAAAGCCCTGTATCTGTCTCAGCCACTCCATCTGACATCCTGATACAATATTTTTTGTGATTATGAAGAGGGCAAGAACATGAGCAGATATTCCACTCTTTTAGCAGGGTGGTGACAAGGTATTTCTGACCCTCTGCTGAAGCTTCAGACAAGTCTTACTGGTACTTTTAAGGCACAGTGAAGCACCATCAGGTATTTGTAGGTAAGTCAGTCAATTCTATTGATGCTACCTGCTTCTTTCTCACAGCATTTCAGCTAAACTGTTTTTTGTTTGGTTTGTTGTTGTGTTTTGGGGGCGGGGTGTTTGGTTGGTTGCGGGCTTTTTTTTTTTTGAAAGATGTTATAGAATACAACTTTATTGGTGCAGCTTCCAGGGAGTGCATGATTCCTAGGTGCCAGAAGCATCTCTAGGGAGGGCCCTCACATATACGACTAACAAAGCTGCTAGGGTGATGCTGCAGGCAGAATGAAAACAGTTCAAGTCTTAATAGAAAACTAGTTTTCAAAAGTTAACAGATTTTTTTAACAGCACCCAATGACAGGGGGGAATATTAAAGAGCAAAATATATTTCAGTAAAGCCACAAGAGATAATTAACTACGTTTCCAACTACCATTTCAACACGCTTTCAATCCTTGGAAAACTGAGGATGATATTGGTCAATAAGATTACATGCATTATGCTGAATTATACATGGGTTAGAAACCACAGAGTCCATTCACTATTCTGCAGCAACCAAGCCACATTAATTTGAACAAAACCTGTGAGCGTACATAGAAGCTGACAATGTGGGAAATGAGTACTTTGTGAATGACAGCTCAACAAAAGTCTCCAGGCATGCCTAGCATGGAACTGACTCTACTAGTAGAGAGGTGGAATTCATCTCCAAATATGTGACCCTGAGAAACCACTACTAATCTTACTATGCTAAAAGCTGACATACAGTGTTGCTAGTGGTACTATGGCCACATCCCAGTGTCCAACTGTCAATTGCCTTGTTTCAAGAGATAATTTTGTACACCAAAGATGCCCACTGGCTTGGAACCTAGGCACTGTGATGTGGTCCAAGACAAAATATTAGACAGCTACCCAAAATATTCAAGACTAGCTACTTCACACCAAAGGTTTGGTTCCAGCAACTCAATGGAAAACATCATTTTCCAACTGGTTTCCCATCATGGCTAGCAGCATAAGATAGGAGGGTTCCTGCTGTAAAAAGAATACAAAGTAGCCCCAGAAGGCTGCTCCAAGGGTTTCTAATTATACCACAAAGATCTAAAAAGTATCAGCTACCACTAATTCAATTACAATTGTTAGATGCTGCCTTTTCATGCAATAACATATGGTGCTGCTCATCTTTCTACACAGTTTTGCAAGGTAGTCCACCAATTAAAGACACTGCACTGGAGCTAGACAAAGTAGAAAGGACAGAAGAGGTCAGTTATTATCACACTTGCATCTGTTATTACTCTCACATGCAGTATTCTCACATGCAGTATTTTAGGAACTCTGTGTTAAAACACACCGAATTTTTCATCAGATGCTGAATAGCACGAAACACAATTACAGCTCTCCCACATACAGATGACACTCATTTCATTCAACAACTTTGTATACCAGATGCTTACTGACTAGTAGTATTCTAACAACCCTAAATGCAGCCATGCTCTATATTTTGAGCAAGCATACACCTCATTTAAAAATGAGCATGCCCCCTCATTTGTTGTTGTGACTTCCTGCACCCCAGCAGTTCTCAGGTGCCCTATGGAGAAAGAAGGATCCAGTAACTACAACTGCAAGTTTCCTCCCTCTGCTGCAGACCTCATGGGATGGATCCAGTTGGAGACTGACATGCTTAAACTCCCAGGATACTCAGTGGAGACCTACTCAGTACTCGATGGAGGCCAAAGCATGATTCACCTCACCCTGAAACAAACACCAAGCAAAAGGTCTGCTGAGCCACTCTAGGCTCCAACGACTATAACAGGAATATAGACACCTAAATTAACTATGCCTTAATCCCAGTTTGAATGTTACCCACTGTACGACCAGAGGCAAATCACTGTCTTTGCCCAATGCAGAGCCATAAATGGACACCTGAAGTAGCTCAAGCATCTGTTTCAGTTTATAAGCAATGTAACTGCATTAAGGGATGAAAACAGCCAAGACAATCATGCTAATGCTGTTTCTACTCAATAGATAACCTACTTCAGGTTAGTTGGACCTGCACTGTGTAACATAGGCAGACCCCAAATTCCTCACAATGTTAACTCCCTATCTTTAAAATGAAAATAACAGCAAATTCCTACTGAGAGAGGTGCTGAAAGAATAAAGACTGTGAAGCACCAGGGACACTGCAATAACAATGTGTTAAGGTTAAATCAAGATAAGAATTGCACAAGGCACAAAGTGAACTCTTCATCAGCTCCCAGAGACTTCATTTCTCAAGGCTTTACTCCATTCATCTTCTCTTGATACTTCTAAAATCTGAATAAAAGTACTACAGCTAGACAGAATCCTACTAGCCAGCATCAGTCTGGTACACATACTCTAATAAAGTACAGAACATTTAAGCAGCATGAAACTATTGTAAAAGCAACCATAAAAATAGATCCCCCACTACTGAGAGCCCCCACTGCCAGTGACTACCTGCTACGGAAGCACAATGTCCATCTCAGTCCATTTTAATGCTCCAGCTTCAGCACTGCTGCATCAAACCCACACCTATCTTCCCAAATAAGCAACGAATCTCATTCTCAGTCACATGCCAATATTACATGTTTCTCCAAGATTACCATTAAATCTTAATCATAACTGAGGGCAGTGTTCTTAACTTTTTTTTTGATGCAGTGATGTCTAACACATGTTATTGTGAGATACAACCAAACCCAGCAAGAAATAAAAAGGTTATTGTCAGGTTTAATTTCCAAGTTCTTGTTTCAAGCACATATGGATTTACTTATGTAGTGTTATTGGCTGAAATAGTGTGAAATATGTATAGTTAGAGAAAAGATAAAGCATTATTTTTAAAAGCAAAAAAATAACTACAATGCTGTTATGTTTGCACAAGGATTATATTTCACAAGAGGTGTAATACTACATCCTCTGGTGAATACAACTTAATTCCAAATACTACATGGAATACTACAAATTTTAAAGAAACGAGCACACAGAATTTATAGCATATTTATCTTTTGTCTCCTCTTTCTTCCAAAGTTTCCATTACGGCTTGCATTAGGAATGCCAACAAGTACTAAGTTTTGTGTTTTACCACAATCCTTTTTAAATTCTGTTTGGTGAAGCTAACAGAACACAAACAGCAAAAATCCTGCACCTTGTGAAGGATGGGTGAGTGAAGCAGTGAATACACATCACCACTAGAACTATTCGGGGGAAAAAGAAAAGCAAGAAAAACCCACCACTCATGTCAGAGCAGGGATTTGCATTTCACTAGGTTCCCACTTTACCTCTACAGTACTCCCCAGGCACAGCTCCATCGCCCGGTCCCTGCGCATGTTTTTCAGTCCACATTCTTCAGGCATGTCTGAACTTGTTCTTATAGCTCTCCTTCCTCAGGGGAAGTCCTACCGAGGTGGGGAGGTGCAAGCCTCCATCCCTTATTTGTTCCCTTCCCCACCCCCATAGCCAAGCACACATCTTCTCAGCAGCGCAGTGCTACGATACCTGCTCAGGTACAGCATGCTGCCTCCTGCAGCAATGGGATAGCAGCCAACTCAAAATTAAAATTTTCAAGGCACTGAAGTTATGATATTGCTGTCCCGATGAACCAGGCTGGTAGATTTTTATTCTTCTATTTACACATCCGCCTGTCACCAAAGGGTTGCCTTTTGGCCATCACAGCAAGGACACAGCTCTTTTACAATGCTAGTTCAGGAGGAGGAAAAAAAAGTACTGCCAAGACCTGCAGCTCAGAACAAAGCATCTTTGAAACTGGCAATAACATCACAACAGAAGGCAGAAATCCCCTCTTGTTAGATAAAAGTCTTCTACAAGCTACAAAAGCTAGAAAGCCCAACAGAAGCCCCTTAACCAGCCTGCCTCACTGGCCCACTAGACTCAATATATATCCAGAGGCAGCAATACCTTGAGGTCTTCCCTTCTGTTCTGGCTAGGAAAGCATTTGTATCAGACAAGATCTCTTTTCTTTAATAACAAAATGGGCATATTGCAGGGACTTTCACAAAGCATTCACCCAGCAAACTTCACTCCAGCAATACAAGACTCTGAGATAAAGAAAGATATTAATGATAAAAGTATGGCAACCTAAGCAACATTCATTTTGCACACACAAGACAGAGACATCAGGATCATTAGCCTAGAAGCGTGTACCAACACTTGCTTTAGCAGAAGCCTTAGCCCTTGATGAGCACCAATTAAGTTTTAAATGGAGTTCTTTCCTTTGATCAAGGAGCAAGATAAGATCACATTTATGCCACAGAGCTTTGATTGCAACAGCACACCAGACGCTTTGCTTACCTACACCCAACTACTAGTTATAAGAAAGTCCAAAAAAACTAAAGAGATTTTGTCATTAGTGACAAAGAACTATCTTCATGTAAAAGGGTATCAGAGAAGCATGTACAAGACTACATTAACTCAGTCCTGATCCAATATTATAACGTAATTCGGCCAGATACTGAATGCGTGTCTGTAGACCAAAGTTAGAGGTCAGTGATTCGATCTCACCAAATCAAACACATGCGTGGTTTTGTCCAGCATGTATGACATTTGCCAAAAATTAGTTATATTTGTTAATATTATAAATATCTGTTTGAATAGGTAATGAATGTTTAACACCAGTAAAACAGATCAGGCTGATTCTGTATACCTCCTGCAGATCCTCCAAGCTGTGAAATGTTATTTTTTGTACTCTGAAAAGATGGGGGCAGGCATACAGAAACCAAACAGAAATCTCCTCATGCAATGGAAGTGTGGCCCAGGATCTGAATGATAGCCTCAGACTCAGAAGACATCTCACTCTGGTAACAAGAGCCCAAGTGGCAAAAGGACTATATACTCTGCACAACATCAGAAAGGGATCAGTGTCATACAGCATTTTTGAGTTTCCTATGTCTTACTGCAGCCCTGTGGACAAACACACTAAAATCTGTGAGCAATCCCGCGACCACAAGAAGCTGGGTCCTGAAGAACTACCATAAATATGTGAAAGGTTGCTACAGAGGCCCCAGCTCCAGTAACTGCTGTCCACCCTTCTTTTCCTCTCCCCAAGTTAGCCTTGAAAACAGCAGTACCTCGCTACCTCCTCCTTTCAACACAACATATGTATTTCGGGTTTGTGGAGGATAGGGCGAGGAGACGCTGCAGAAACACCGTATGTCTCTGGAGGCAAGACCTAACTCTGCAACACTGTTAGGAAAACGTGAGGTATAAATTAAGACCAATATCATCACTTTCATGGAAAAAATGCAATGGTAATCAACTTTTTCCACTTAATTTGCAGAGGCGCAGTTTGGACTTATGCATTAACATACTTTCTGTGTGAAGCTTCCCTGCAAGTGAAAATCTTGTCCTAAAACAATGCAGCAAACTGAAAACCAAGCAGTAAGACCACCTTTTCTGCAATGCCTAACTGTTACTAGTCATCATCTGTTTGATATGCCTGGAAGGAGCTCATCTGTTAGACCATGACTTGAGCCAGGCAATCCAGAAGTTTACATTTAATAAATCAAAAGGAAAGAATGAACACCACCCAAAAAAACCCCACATACTTTTGAATACTTGCTGATAGGCTGTATGCACGCATCACTCATAACTGCAGCTCATCTAGTAGCATCTGTTGGATAACAGCCTTTTGTCAGGCTCTTTTACTTAAGCAAATAAAACATCATGTATCATGGTTTAACCCCAGCCAGCAACTGAGTCCCGCACAGCCGCTCGCTCACTCCCCCCATGGCAGGATGGGGGAGAGAATCGGAAGGGTAAAAGTGACAAAACTCATGGGTTGAGATAAAGGCAGTTTAATAGGTAAAGCAAAAGCCACACACGCAAGCAAAGCAAAACAAGGAATTCATTCGTCCCTGCCCATCGGCAGGCAGGTGTTCAGCCATGTCCAGGAAAGCAGGGCTCAATCAGTTACTTAAGACAAATGCCATCACTCTGAAAGTCTCCTGCTTTCTTCTTCTTCCCCCAGCTTTATATACTGAGCATGATGTCATATGGTATGGAATATCCCCTTAGCCAGCCTGGGTTAGCTGTCCCAGCTGCATCCCCTGCCAGTTTCTTATGCACCCCCAGCCTACTCACTGGTGGGGTGATGTGAGAAAAGGCCTTGACTTCGTCTAAGCACTGCTCAGCAATGACTAAAACATCACTATATTACCAACACTGTTTCCAGCACAAATCCAAAACATAGTTACTTTTCTTCATAGTAGCTAGTATGGAACTATCCCAGCCAAAACCAGCACATCATGACAAATTTCAACATGCATTTTATCCAGTGCCCTGTACTTTGTCTTCATCTTGTGCTAGACAGTATACAGAGAGAGGCATGATCCTTGGCCAAGAGGATTTACATGCTGAAAACATCAGGTCCCAGGCAGAAGTGCAAGGAATGAGCACATAATGAGAATTATGAAAATCTGACATACACAGAGATCATAAAAAAAATGAGGTTTTTCCTACAGAAATCTCCAACAACAGATAAAAGACTTCCTGTCACTCAAGGAAAAGCTTTAAAAGAAAGAAGGTAAAAAAGCAACCAACCCACTGGCCAATCTCTGCACTTTCTACTGAGCAGTTAGAAGACATTTCTCTTAGTAAGTATACCATCTTACATCTCTAGTTGTTTAATACTGAGCCAGCATCTTGGCTCTTAACACCACTAACTATGTTTATATACCAGCTACATAAATATACCTTGTACCACCTACTACCTTGTACCCTAAAATACATTGTCAGTTTCACACATTCCTCTACAAAGGTTACAGTCAACTTTCAACTAATGCCTGTTATGATTTTAGCATTTAAAATGTTGCTTTCCAAGACATTATGCTGACAGCATTCAACTTGTAGACTTCCTGATGTTTGGTAAGCATAGACCGAAACAGCAACTTAGTGGCAAATAAATAGAGCTGACTGAACATGAAAAGATCAGGGAAAAAATAATAAAAAAAAAGAAATCACTGAAGTCATAATCAGGTCAAGGAAGTGCAACACAGCAAAAACAACATGAAAATCTGATCGAAATACATGAACACAGAGGCCAACTCCTCTGTTTTGTTTTTTTTTTTCATATACGTTCACTGCTCTTTGCAGCAATGAATGAATAATTTTAAGACTGCAATAGTACAAACTGGTTGTGCAACCTTTTACTCTGTTTTAACCCACAAATAAATATAGACTTACTTAGTATATTCACCTTTTGCTAATAAAACATTATGGGTCAGCTATATTCAGAATTTTGGCTAAGCTCTGAAAAGAGTGTTCATTCAGTGTCATTTTCTGAGTATTTAACAAATATTCTTTACAAATAAGTAAAGTAAACAGAGAGTTCTTCTGCAGCCCCAGTTATGGGCAGCTCTCTACTCTTCTTTACTGAAAAGGGGTTTATTCATGCTAGATTTTCCCAAATCTATTGAACACAACAACATTCACCTGAAAGCACTTAAAAAGAAAAGGAAGGCTTAAAAAAAAACTTCAGTGCTATGCATTACCCCTAATTGTTTCTAAAATTCAGCTATGGTTTGCAGCTTCCAGCACACATAGTTAACATGACTGACCTTGCTGAAATCTCCCTGGGTAAGCAAGATAGCTCTAAAAAAAGAACACCAGACCCCCACAATTAATTGCTAACTATTAATAAATTAGCATATTTCTCCCAGCCATACCTATAAATTAATATAGCTGCCCAAAAGCTTTACCAGGAATGGAAATCAGAGTATTTCATGATATAACAGGTGTAGGAATAAGTGATATCCATGAACTACTGAGGAAGGGAATAACCAGCCTAGAGTGCAATGAAGAGACCAAAGCAGATGCATGATCCCCAGCTAGCTGAGGCTACAGCGACAAAGGCCAAGTTGTAATGGAGCCTCACAAGAACAACAGAGGCATCTAGCCACAAGCACGTCAAACTCCTTACCGTGTAAAATTTGGCTTGAAGTCACAACTCACATAAGTATGTGAGGCCTGGGGGCAGGGGGAAGAGACAGATCGGGCTACAGCAAACAAAAGAGGAGGCACGGCGATGTTCTCTAAGTGAGTGACATGTCTCACAGGAGGCTCTATCCCACGTGCAGCTTTCCTTCCCCTCACGTCTTCTGAGGAATGACCTTAGCTGCGGCGTTTTCAGTAGCCAGGAGCTTCTGGGAGCAGAGAAAGTTTCTCCACATGATCAGATCATTCTGTTTCCTTCAAATTGTTGCTACGCCAGTAAAATTACGCCACTTTCGTGCTGGAGATTTCTCCATGTGCATAGCCCTGTGGAACCCTAAGCAGGTTCTTGCAGGTTTCCACACCCAGGATATCCCAGAAATACTGCATGCCCACAACCAAACAAATAGAAGCAGTTAACACTGCAGAGGCGCTACAGCTTCCCCAGCCATACGCCCGTCCCACAACAACCCAAATAACTCCAGGAATCCCTCCTCAGGAGCTCTGGGGGAATTCAGTCTTGCAGGCACACAAGCAGTACTCTGAGAAAGAGGTAAGAACTTTGAGCCCACAAGCATCTTAACCTGCACAGGAGCAAGACAACCGCAACACCATCCAGAGGTTAGATTATACCCCTACAAGGATGAACTCAAAAAAACCAAAAACAAACCAACGCCCCACCCCTAACATCTTCACAGTATAGGCAGGAAAACAGTGCAGGCTATATCAAAGAGCACAAACTCCATGTCAATCCAGCCACAAGTGAAGTCAATACAGCATCTTACCCAAAGTGCCTTTTCCTTGCTGAATATGGGCCCCAAATACTATATGAATTTGTGTCACACTGTAAGAGAAACCTATGACTACAACATCACTTTTTCCAGACAGAAGTCGAGGTGCTCATAAAAATATCAGATAGTTTTCAAACACTCATGCTGTTGCTAAAAAAGTTATCACATCCTTGGTCAAAGCCTGAGAAATGCTTCACCTACACAGAAAATTGCTAGCAAATAAAAGCACAACTCTTCCCCAGCAGCTTCAGTTTAACTAGACCCGCTTTTACTAGCTACATAGCCTGCTACTGTCAGTACAACACGCTCTGCCAGAAAAAACACCCTTGTTCACAAAAAATAGCAGCATTCTAGTCTGAATTAGCAAGAGGAGACAAGCGACTGTGTTTTGTATCAGCCGTTGTTGGTAACAATGAACAGAGCACTTTTTGTTTTAAAACCCGACTACAAAAATCTGAAAATATTCATGTTCAGCTTACTAATTCTTGATAGGTTCTATTCTAAATTCTAGATAAATGCTATTTACAGTATTTACCCAGGCGTGAACAGCTCAAAATCACAGAACCAAATTCCTCAGGGTAAGAGTTACCTTGTTAAAAAAAAGTTAGTTCAAAAGCCACTTTCAAGGAAAAAAAAAAAGGCGCAATCACCAACAGCAAATAAGCTAGCTGTCCAGCAGTAGTTGTACAGCTTACTTTTGGACTCTGCTTTTTGGGGTTTGTTTGATGGAATAGGGGAAGTTTCCATCCTTCTTTTGGTTTTGAAAAGTTATTAAAAAAAATCCATTTATAGGTGTTTGATTTTGTCCATTTTAATGTTCAATGTAAAACTGAGTCTTTCTCCAGGAACCTTTTTTTTTTTTCTTCCAAATATTTTTACAATCAGACCACTTATTTCCACTACTGTCTACATTTTTCCAAGGTTTTCTTTTCATCGTTGTACGATAGGCACACATCGTTATCTGCAAAACCAATCTCTCCACTGAGAGCTGGCATCTCCCAACACAGTTATTTATGTCATTCTTCTAGAACACATCTCCATGGCATCACAGCACTAACTACAGCCAGCGGATATCACTAGCCAAATACTTTCTTCCAGAACTTGACCAGTTCAGTGAAGATCATGGCACGTATAGGAAAACAAATGGCACAAACCCCCCTCCAATCACTTGTTTTATAAAACTAACCTTGATAATTAAATACAATATTCATAAGGTAAAAAACAGAATATTGGCTTTCAGTCAAACATAAAATCCAGTGGTTGTGAACTACACAGTAAATAACCACTTCAGATTAAAAATAAACTATGAAACGTTGTGCTAATAAGGCTGTTAGCTAGCTATTAAAGTGTCAGTTTTAATGTGCAGAGATAAAAGTGTAACCATAAAGAAAAATTTTCCACATCTCATTTCTTTATTACAGTCTTGTCACAGGGAGTGACATAAAATGACGCTGTGACCAAAGAGGTCAAAAGCTTACCTAGAAACTGAAAAACAACAGCTGAAACAAAAGTCACCAGCAGTCTTTAATTTATTCCTTTGCATTTCAAAGGACACGTGTTTGCATTAGTCAGAAGATCCACCTCCCAACTACAGCCAGCCCTCAAATTATTCTGCATAACACTAATTGAGGGTCCAGCTGAAGAGTTACCTGTTCAAGGAACTTGCGAGTAAAATAAATTATGCAAGAAAGCAAGCCAAGCGTGATTAAGTAGAATAAAGCCTTTTAAAATGATTAGCAGGTTTAGTCTTTAATTTGGCACGGTAACAAACTCTCAGTACCCAAGAGAAAAAACACAATGAAGGAAAAGCATTATATAAATATTCCACATGCCAAAGCAAAAGGCTTATTTCATTGGAACAATGCACCCCTGTTTAAACCAATACCAATCGGGAGAAAAAAAAAAAATCTTTCTGTGGAAGTTATTTTTATGTTAACGCATAACTTCACAGCGCCGTTTGCCTGGACTGCTCTTCTCACAAAGGCTGCTCGGACGGCCCCTCCCTGGCACCGGCCCCTTCAGGCACACGTTGCCGCTCAGGAGGGCTGGGAGGCTCCATCTCACGCTGCGGGGACACATGAGCCTGCTTTCCAAATCTGCCTCCGTCTTGAGCCCAGCTACTGCCAAGTGCCGGCCACAGGCACGCAGTCTAATCGGCACTACGGTCCTGAGACAGAGGAGTAATGGCTGCTGCAAGTCAATGCCGCTGCTGATCCAGGGAAACCGTCACCTCCGAAAGCGTTCCTAACTTCACACCAACTTCAACTCCAGCAAAGCCTGTGAAATCACTTTCTGTAACAAAAGATGATCACACTAAAATGCAGCCCGAGAAAAAAACAGCAGTTCCTAAATCGTAAATCCCTCACCTAATTCGTAGCTATTTCCCTTCTGACTTACGCCCTGCATGTCCCAGGAACTGCGACAGCGACATCCCCATCGGCCACCGGCAAGCGACCAGCCCGGTCTGACAAAACCGCAGTTCCAACCTGCCTTCGAAGAAAAACCCCGAAGGCTGCAGGGGGTGCCCCACGGCAGGAGCGGGGCACCCACTACCGGGTGTCCCACGCGGGGCGGGGGGGGA
>NW_010519731.1:70159-70601 GCF_000687285.1 Phaethon lepturus
GCCGGCTGCGGCCGTCCGGCGACGGCAACGCCGCGAAGAAACTTCAAAGGGGAGCGGGCGGTTTTGACAGGCGGGAGAGAAACAAATTCACGCACCACAGATGAGAGGTGGGAGGGACGGACGGACAGACGGACGAAGGGGCCGCTATTCAACCCTCCGAGCGGGAGTCCAGCGTTTTAGTCCCATCGCCGTTAAACAGGATTAAGAACTGTTGCTCACTTGAGCTCGTTTATAAAGTTTTTGCTTAACTTGAAGTATTTTTTTGGACTGGTGAGCGGCTTTTGCTTGAAAAGCTGGATTTTAACTTCTTACGTGTGTCTGAAGGAGAACAGTCACTACCTCTGTGCAAGCAGACCGGCCAGCACGACCACAGAAGAAGGGGGCCGAGCCCTGAGGAGACCCCACTTCAAACACCGGCACCCCAAGCCACCCGCCCCACACA
>NW_010519732.1:0-21679 GCF_000687285.1 Phaethon lepturus
ATAAAATAAAATAAAATAAAATAAATATTATGGTTTATGTAATTTCATGCAGCTATCTCTCCTCCCTCAAAACCTCACCCCATCTAATTCACAAATTCTAAAGAAAAACAATCCAAAGGAAAATTTGGGGATTAAATTCTCCAATTATGCTGTCAGATGGGACATGATCAAAGGTATACCTTGAAGTTCTAAAACATGCATACACAAGACAGTTTGTAACAAGTTAAGAGGAACATGAATTTTTAAAATAGTGTAAATAAAGCTAGACTTTAAGCCTCAATATACATATGATTTTAGTACAAACTAAGTTTACTTACTGGTGCATTAATTTGTTTCTATTGTCTGCCTGTCCTCCAATTTTAAGTGTGCTATTTTGGCCCATTGTATATTTTCTCATGCTTCTGATACAAATCTTAGCCTTAAGCATTTGGAAAAAGAGAGGAATAACAGAGGAGAAAAAAAAAATTATAATAAAAAATTTCCTCTTTTTCTTGTATGTGTACTTTTAAATATATCAGTCTGTTATAGATAATTAAGACAGGTTTAAAAAGTACGTTACATTCTCTAAATGTCCTAAAATCCCTTGTGAATTGTGTGTTTCACATGGACAGGATACAGAATCAGACAATACATAAAAGGTAATACCTTTACCTGACATACCCTGGCAATCCTTCATCTATCCTCTACCAACCTCATAAATCCTGTATTTAGAAAGGTAATATATGATGAACAGAGTAAACAGAAATATGTAGTTTATTAAATAAGCCATTAAATAGCAACTAAAATGTATTTATTTTATACATCATACAATCTATTTAATTAATTGATTTTTAATAGACACTGGCATAGTTCTTGCTGTGATATTGGTTAAATGCCTATTTGTAAGTAAATAACCATTACCAATTTACACTTATAAAGTAGGGCCCTGGTCCTGCAAGTGGAACCAAACTGATGGATTCTGGTACCACACCGTCCCCAGTAGGACACTGTGGAAAACACAGGAGAGCTTACAAAAATCCAAAGGAAACAAAACCGGCTCTGGTACAGTTTTTGTTTGGGGGGGGTTGTTTGTTTTTCTTTGAGACCATACACAGCCTTGTCTGGCATGTTGCATCCAAAACCCTGGGAATGAAAGCTGAAAAACTGCAGGCTGGAGCCACGTGGAGCACAAGCTCTTTGCCCGCGGAGAGCTCTGGTGTGCGCTGGTACGCAGTGAGCGTGGCTCTGGTCCCAGGCATCGCTTTCTGCGTTTTGCTTGTCTTTACCCCACATTTTAGTGGTGACATTCACAGCCAGCCCTGCAGGTCTTTGCTGATTCCTTAGAGGGCTCCTTCATGTTAACCTTGGTTGTTATTTCATTTTCTTAAAGAAATTAAGTTTTTAGTGTGTTTCTAATGATATAGAAATCTTTAAAGTGATGCTATTTTGTGCCACTAAAAGATGGAACTTGCAGGGGGAGGGGAAAAGGAAGAAAAAGAAAAAGAGAAAAACACAGGGACATAACAAGACCCTGAATGACATTTGATATTGAAATTGCTCATCATTTGCCATGGTACTAATTGGTCTCTATCTAAGACTTTTCCATTTAAAATTATATGCTTCCCTGCCCTAGGTTATGGCTATCAATTAATGATAACAATGACATTTCCAAATGAGAACTGGATCCATGTCAGCACTAAGTAAAGCCTTAAAACCCACATCCCCCCAAACGCCTAAATTACTCAACGTTTTAAGAGACACATTTTCTATTTTTTTTCATATTTGTCAGTTAGTTACACTGCTGCTTATGTGTTGCTGCTGATACAAATTATCTGATTCAAGATGTTTATGTTAGAAAGTTAAACCTGTGAAATGTTAATGCCACACAAAGCTAATGGGGATATGGGAATTAACTGGTCTTAAAAGTTGTGGAAATAATTTCGTGCTTGTCTTTATTGTAGAAGACTACAGTATTTTCATTTATTTTCAGTTCAGGTTTTTAACACAGAATTGGATAATTAAGTATCAATTTAAGATATACGAAGTAGGGGAAATTAAACTGAATTTAGAATGCAAAATGTGAAAATATTTTAAAAATATATCTGGAATGTGGTAAAGGTGCCTGAATCCTTAGAGTAGATATTTTATAAGGACAAACTGCACTGATATGATGAACAAACAAGAGGCAGATAATTTCATAATTATTTTAATAATTGTATTTGTTATTGAGGTATTTGATAATGTCTCTGTATGGAGAGTAAGTGTATTGTGACTATAATATTTCAGAGGTCTACCTATATACTCCGTGATCCACTAGCTTCTGCTAGATATTCTCAAACATGCTACATTTAAAATATATTATTTCACTGAATTTTTAAGATGTTTTGATCACAGAACTGTAAGCACACAAATGATATCTGAAGACATATAAAAACCTCATGATGGTTAAATGTCATCAAACTCCTGTTGATCCACTGCTTACCTGACTCTTCTGTTTCTCTTTTTTTTTCTTTTTTCCCTGCAAGGAAGGGACAAATGCCTGAGGTATGTCAATGTGAAATATATTTAAGAGTTCAAATACATACCAGGCCTTTTTTTCAGTTTAGATTTGGTACATCAGTGAGAAAGGCTTGGAGTAGTAATCAATGTGATGCATCTGCAATCACATATAGGCATCCAGCTTGACCCTCAACCATTCTCTTTACCCATCGCGTCTTTCACATGAAGCAACAAAAAAAGTTGTCTCTCTTGTTACCTATTCAAATTCTTCACACTCTCCGTTGACTAAGATTGGCTGAGGCCAGACCTGAACCTCACACATAAAATTATGAACCATTGCCCAAACTGAAAAGATGTTCCATTGCTATAACTACATAATGTGCTATATAATAGTGTGCTATGCTAATATAACAACAACAACAACAATAACAACAGTAATAACAACAATACTGTTAAAATTATAGCCATGGGTATTAAAATCAGTAACAGTCTTTGGGACGACACTATAATGACTATTCTATCTCTAGAAAATGATTGCAGTGGACAGCTGGGCAGAAGCAACAATTACATTTCCGGCGGGGTGGGGCTAGGCAGGGAGGGTAAGAAAAAAAATATAACATTTTATTTTCTTTTTATTGAAATGTATATACATTATAAAGATATATATAAATGTATATAATATATATGCACACAAACACATTTCACTTACCTAACTCTTTAATAAGAACCTCTACTCCAGTTCCCAAATAGCTAAATAGTCACAAACGGTCAAATACATCCTTACCCTGTAATAATAATGAGTTTTCTTTTCTTATATGGTATAACAGAAAACAAGATTCACATGCCTGTTTTGCACATGATGGAAAAAGAATTTGAATTTCATTCATCTAGGCTGTTGTAAACTCCCGTCAAAGGGGTGAAACAGCCAAAAAGCATTCCCAAAGGCAGTCTCACAGAAACCCATGTTTTCTTCTGTGAAGATGAATTTGTTGGTTTCAATGAATCAGCTTTTTCAATTAAAAATCAACCAACCAAACAAAAAACCTATGTTCTTAAAATTTCATAGTTGTTGCAATACAGAGATTTTTGTACCTTTAAGAACTGAGCATCCATTGATAGTGTGAGTCAAACTGCTCATCTGAAACTAATTATAAAATCAACCATTTCAATGTAGTTAGAATAATGAGGATGGACATAATGATTATTGACTTTCATCAGATTCTTTCTATTTGTGAACTACTGAAATATTTTTATCCTCAAACTTCCAAATAAAAAATAAAATTGTTTGAAAAACTTTTCCAGACAGTAAGTTGATACCTGTAGAAAATGTCATACTTTAAAACAGATTTTTTCCTGTATATTTTTCATTGAAATTTTAAAATAAAAATGACATTTTTATAGGGTTTTATTTAATTACTCACTTTAAGAACAATTGTATTTAAGATTTCTCAGCTTCATCTTGACCCTTGAAGTAGCTTTTCAAATTTTTAGCTCATACAGTCTAAGTCAAGTGTTGTTTAATGCGTACCTAAATCAGGAAAAAAAGGAAAAAAATAAACAGCATTTACTTGCTAGAACTTTTATCTTCAAAGATATATACTTGTTTAAGTACTCAAACTGTTTTTATTAATTGAAAAAAAACCCACTTGATTCTGAACTCCAGATATTGGAAAATTAATCTTGGGCAAAGAAGGCTTGACACTAATTGATTACAATGCCTATGATAACAAACTATTAACAGGGTAGACTTAGAGTGTCAATCATCAACCAGTTGGTTGTATCAACAACTAAATGCTTATTTGAGCAAGTTGTAGAAGGTAATAGGAGGGGGGGTCAGATTTATTTTGTTTGCTTGGCTTTTTTTGGGGGTAGAAGGGAAGGAAGGACGAAGGAGGAAAGCACATATAGCAGAACACATTTGATGTAAAAAAGGCCATTTTAATAAAAATTCAAAACCAGAGATTTAATTCTGACATTGACTGAAAGTATGCAAATACCATCAGATACAAAAGTACATGCTCAAAGAAAGTAGTTAGATAAGTCACCCAGCGAATGGGAAAAAAGAGTGCGATTCCTTCCTTGTCTGCAGAGTCTCAAAGTCACAAGACCCATGGCAGTGAACCAATCATCAGAAATTATGACTAGTTCTGGAGAATGCTGTTGCTATGAGGCAACATGGCTGTTCAATACAGCATCTACCCAGGAGGATTAAGAGTTGGGTTTTAACTTCCTTTTGCCAAAGAGCCAAAAATGTGGGTCTGACACTTTCTGATCACAAAAGTAGTGTGTAAAGACAAGCCACAGTCTTATCCTTTCCAATAATTCCTAAGAACAGAAGTCAACACTGTGTTTTTTTAGAACTGTCTTGCTGGTATATTCTGGACATGCTAGACATGCCCCTGATGAGTTAGTGCTCTTCAGAGCTTTATAGAGAAAGGTACCTACTGCTTCATGGCCTTCCGGTTTAGATAAGAACTGGATACCAACCTGCAATGAAGTCCTCCCTCTTGCACCCTCTCTTTCCTCCTCTCTCTATTTCCCCCTAAAGGCAGGTCAAGTTCTGAGGGAAATCAGATTAATTAACAGCTGAGTTCTCTGTTTTTATTATGCAAAATAGGAAATAACCATCACACAAGAATGAAAGAATGTGGTTCAGATAGATTTTGACAACAGATTTCATAAGGAAAAGCTCGCCAGTATCTTCATAACATTATGAAGAGTCTAACTTTGAGACTGAGTCATGGGTTTGAACTTCCACCTTAGATGAAATGCCTCCTGTACACGTAGACAGAAGTGGCATGGGTAAATCACAGTACTTAAAATCATGGGGTTTAGATTCAGTTTTACTGGCTTGGGTGGAAATATACACCAGACCAGAGCACACAAATTAGACATTGTGAATAAATCGTTTACAGATCTGCAATCTGCAGGAACACCTGTGTAACTTCTGTATGTTGGCAGAATCATACTTGGGCGTACAATATGAGTGAGACATTTCCCTCTTTACTTTTGTTGTATTTCAACTACTGCTGAAAAACCCCGGTGAAATAAATATTTTTCAGAAAATAAATATTTTTCAGAAAATAAATAACAGTTCAGACTCTGGTTTTATGTACCTCAAAGCTGATTTTACCTTACCCAGATTATAAACCTAGCTGACATCTGTGCAGGCTACTTTGACTGTTGAATTATTTATTCTTTGTGACTAAGTTAACTACCTATATACTGGGAATAAAATATTGGAGAAAATAACATGAACACACTTAAAATTGAGCCATTAATATCAAAGTCAGTATTCATGTACTATTTTAAAATTTCAACTACCAATAGCAAATCCTAGGAAAAACAAAACAAAACAAAACCCCTCACACTGGGAAAGAGAGGCATAGATTGTGCATTTATTTTTAACTTTTCTGTTTCATTCTAATTTGATTGTGTGAGCATATTTGTATTCATGAAGCTGAGAAAATAGAGGTATAAGCCAAAGCTAAATATAGTGTTTGGGGTTTTTTTGTTTGTTTGTTGTTTGGTTTTGCTACAAGGTCAGAGGAGGGCAGTTAAATGGACAGAGACCAACACATTCATTTTTTGATGAAATAAGGAAAAAAAATACCCATTCACTTTCTTGTATGTTTTTTGTTTTCTGTTATAGACCGTTTGAAAGCCAGACATATCACTTAAAAATGGTCTGGAATGCCTATATTTTGGTACAGAAATTTAAATGGATTACATCTTCTAGAATCCACTACTGTGTGATTCATATTTAGGAAAAAAATAATAATAGAAGAGGATGAATAAACAAAAGATGTAAATCAACCTTCAGGTGAAAGATTTTTTAAAATCCTCTACCTTAAAGATCAGGTAACAGGCAAATCTTACAGTATAGAGAACATTATGAATTTTCTTTTGGTCTCAGGAAATTCTTTTTCTGATAGTTATAATGGCAACCAATAATGAGATCCCTTTGAACATCAGTGCTCTGAAAAAATCTGTTGGTTTTAGTAGAAATGACCACTTTAGTGGAATGTTTTAAGATAACAGTAAGATTTATTAATATCTTCTGTGTAATCATGTTCAAGCCTGTAAACAGTTAGTTGCATTGAAAGTATATGAATACAAATTTTAAAAATTGTTTTATCAGATATGGAAAATAAATGTTTATAAGATTATTTTTACCTAACATTTCTGTTCTTTCTCCATTCTGAAAACACTATCTGTTTATGTGTTTAGAACTGCATGTGCAATTTGGAAGCTAACTCTAATGATGACAAGGGTAATACTTCTGTTGACATCACTACCTCCTGAACCTATTGTAGAGTAGGAATATCTTTGAACACCACTATGAGAAACAGCATTAATATTGTTATATCAATTGTTAAGAGAAATAAAATACTCCCAAAAGTTTCTTGTGCGTATATATAGGGTCAATGCAGTTCTCAAATCCCTGTCATCTCATATTTATTGTTAGAAAAAGACAACACTTCAAACTTTGGTTTTCCTCCTTACAGAAGACCTACATTGTGCTTCTATTAAATATATGAACCTGCTCAGAAATCATACTGAAAATTTTATTCAGTAAAAAGTTAAGTAAATTAATGCAATTTATTTTGCCAAAATATTCATGGCACACCACCAAAACCTGAAATCCACTGTGCAATTCGTTGATAACTTCTCATGTCTATACCTGGTTTAAACATTCCTTTCTTATTCAGTCTCTCTGTATCAACATCCATCTACTAATTCAGATTACAGCTATTCCATGCAGACAGGTGTTTTATAAAAGAAACCTATGCATACACTATAATACAATCTGCAATAACAATGCTTAGTATCTATATTCTGTATTCCATTGCCTTGTCAAGTTGGCTCCCCTGAACAAAGGACATCATTAACTTCACAATGGAAAAGAAAATGGTCAGGGAAAGAAATTATAGTTCCCTATAGGGAAGGGAGGATCATTATTAAGGGTAATACAATTGCTTTGTAGACAAATAACTTAGGAGTTCTTTAATACTCCCTGAAATATACTTGTAACCTTTTCCTTGTACTATATTACGCAGTCAGTCAGACTACTGCTATTTTGTACATGACATGGATGAAGAATGCTTGGGTCAGGTATCCTTGTGAAAGCAGTATATAATCAGGAGCACTGCTATCAATTTGTGTTGGCATTTTGAAAAGAAATCTCACAGGCTGTCTATTTGCCTCATAGTTCTGTGTAGCTCCAACATCATATGTTGTTATCAGCATATTCCAAATAGAACTATTATCATGTACTAATTCCATTTCTATCCAGACCAGAATTTGTAAATTTGTTAGCTGGTGTTAAGTGGTGTTGTCAGCTGCTCACTGGATGTCAGCATTAAGTTATGTGAGAATTAATCTTCTGTCCCAAAGAAGCCATTTCCTCCAGTTAAACCTGAAGGAAAGAAACAAAGGGAAGTAAAAATCATAACACCAAAGATGAAAGACTCTTTGTTTTCTGATAAGCCTGGTAAAACGGCTAAAGGTGGTACTGCAAAGAGAATGGATGATGTGGTGCAAACTGGTTGAATGATACTTAATCTGCTGAGGCAGCTTGACACATTCAACTTGTGACCTGATGCAATGTGTCTGATTTTACCTAAAGGAAATTCCAAAGCACCTTTCTAGTTCTCCGTGATAAGTTGTTTTGATTTCCTGAAGGACAAAACTTATATTAAAATTGAAAGAAAAAGTATTAAATTTACACTCTCAAGTCTTTACACTTTTTTTTTTATGAGCAATCTTACTTTCTAAGGGGTTGTTCACTCCCTGGTTTCAATGGAAAATTTAAACCACTCGTCCTTCCCCCTGCCTCCCCATCCATGCTTACCACTTTTAATAAATATAAACCACATACTTTTACAGGGGTTGTGTCTGGCAAAGTTTTTCCCTATGAGAGCAGATAAAGTCTACCACATGCGTTGAACATCACTGTCTGACACTCAGTCATCTTAGACCCATTTTGGGATACCTTATCACTGATTATGCAAGGCCTGTTACACTACGATTACTATAGTTTAAGTTATCGCATGGGGTACCCATGGGGTACCCTACAGTTATGTAGCCACACAAGTTTGGCAGTCACCGTGAACTCAGCTTGATCAACTTCTGGAAAATTCCTTGGGAATGTATCCCTCCACTCCCTTTTGCACATAGACCCATAAACCCATGTTTAGCTGCCATAAACACAGTCCAGAAGTTTTAGGCACATTCTCATGTTCTATGCACTAGACTAAACTGTCCAGCATAGCTATAGATTACATTTTAAAGACAGGTGTATAAGAGATGTAGAAGCTATTACAGTACAAAAAATAAGTGAGAAAGACTGCTGCCAAAGGGAGTCGGAAGTGTAATAGGAACACTAACGTAGTACTAAAGCATACCCTGATTGTGTATATTGCATAATTAAGCATGTATTTATTTGTGCAGTGTCTTAACAGAGTCCCATTTTTAAGAAATTATTTCATAATTCTTCATTTATAAATGATGTTTGCGTTAAAAAAGGAAGGTAGTTGCTTCCTTTTGACATGATTTGACAAAAGGTATTAGAAGGTGGTACATTTCCAATCTATGTTCCCAAATGTTCAAAATTTATGTGTAAAATTCAAATCTTGTAAGAAATAAAAAAATGCCAAGTGTTTGTCTTTAAAATACCCAGTATATCTTATTTACAATAATGTTATTTTCCAAGGTGTAAATGACTTTGTAATTTATTTGTTACAGAAAAGGCCTCTGTATTTGGGAAATTGTGCTACATATCCATTCCAGTGTTTTACAAGTGTTGTACAGATGTTATCTGTTGTTCATGAAATGTAAATTTTTGGCTGAAGAGGGAAAAGCTGGAAAGAGTATATAATGTAAACCATCACAATGTTTTACTATATTACACCATGTCACACTTTGATATTGGACTTCAAATTATTATTAATATAGTAAATTGTTTCCTGGTAAGATAAGAAGCAATGCTTAATGAGAAATATAATTTTTCTGCCACTTATTTAACTTGAAATACCAACTAGATCCCTAGAACTGTTCCTTATTTTATATAGTTATTTATTATTTATTTTATTTTCATGTTTTATTGATGTAACTATTTGCTATAGACTACTTCTATCCACCTTTCTAATAATGAAGGATGTCTATAAAACATCCTACAGTTTAGTAATTTGATGCAATTTCACCGTATATCAGAGAATCACAGAATGATGGAGTTTGGAAGACACCTCTACAGACCATCTAATCCAAACATCCTGCTAAAGCAGGTTCAGCTACAGCAGGTTGCTCAGGACTATGCCCAGATGATTTTTTTATATGTCCAAGGAAGTTCCAATGTTTTGACACTGTGACAGTGAAAAAAGTGTTTTCTGATGTTCAGAGGGAACCTCACTTTGTGCCCATCACCTCTTGTACTGTCAGTGGACACCCCTGAGTAGAGCCTGTCTCTGTCTTCTTTAATCCTTTTAGCCTTGTGCTCTCCTTGCAGAATCCTGAACATGACCATCACATAGTCACTGTAACCAAGGCTGCCCTTTACCTTCATATCTGTGACCAGTCATTCCCTGCTTGTAAATATGAGGTGGAGAAAAGCACCTCTCCTAGTTGGCCCCTCAATGACCTGTGTTACAAAGTTGTCAACAGTGAATTCCAGAAACTTCCTGGACTCTTATGGCCTACTGTGTTGTCCCTCCTGCAGATATTGGGGTGGCTGCAGTCCCCCATGAGGACTCAGGTCTGCAAATGTGAGGCTTCTTCTAGTTGTCTGATGAAAGTGTTATCTACTCCTTTGTAATCGGAAACTTTTAAGTGTCACATATGTTGGCCAGCCTACTAACCCTGATCTCAACTAACTAGTAACTTCTCCCTAGGCAGAGCTCTAGTCATTCCTGTTGCAACTTTCCCTTCTCACGTTTCTGTGTCTTCCATAATTATGTTTACACTCATTGAATGTTGTGGTGATTACACTTTATATTACGCTGATCTCTAAAACACGTTAATTAAACATTTCTCCCCAGAATAAAACACATTTTCCTCTGATCTTATACATAAATGGAAACACTCTTTATATACCAATTCAATTTGAAAATACCATATTGCCTACAGATCATGAGCAAATAAATTAATTAAATTTATTATATTAATTAATAATATGACTCTAATACAAATCACTGAATTAATATTGAACTAAGATAATCAAATTTCTAATTCTTCTCAAAAGATGGTATTGTAGCTAAAATGCCTAGCTGTAAAAGCCAAAAACTAACAAAGAGATAATTATTAAATAAAAACTGTCTTATCCTTATTGTCTTTCATCTGCCCAATTGCTTCATCAGAACTTAATAGTTGTTTCTAATTGTGATGGGTTTGTGTTTTGTTTCTTTTTGGTTTGTTGGTTGTTTTTTTTTCTCCAAATACCTTGATAATAATCCAGGTAGAACAGCAGCATTCTCTTGCTCTTTATGGTGTGTACTCTGTGATTTGTATCAATTTTAGCTTTTTTCCATGTACTGCAGTTTTCTACAAGCTAGAAGTTACCTTGCTGTTCTTCCTCTCCGCTTAAAAAAACATTTTACATCTCATGTAGCCATTCAAACTAATAAATGAAATGTCTCATATTGAGGCCCTGGCAGCAGCAGTGCATTTCTAGTAAGCCAGCCTTTCCTCTGGTATAGCATAATTTGGTGGGAAAAGCTGGGCCAAGATACGTATATTTACACCACTCCTACAGATTTCGAGTCTGAACACATTTCTGGGTTACCAGGCAGCCACTTCATACTGTTCCTATTTGGCATGTTATATTGTTCCTAGAGATCATACACATAGTGATATTGAATATAAATTATATGTGTTAATCTAAAGATACATTATCCTTTCTTCTCATGTACCAAATACAGTTTTTAAACTGCTAAGAAATTATCTGGTACACAGACCTCAAGGTAATAACAATTTCAGTGAAAAACTTCTTTGGCTCCTGGACAACCTCATAACCTGGGAGGCATTCATGATTAGAAGTGCTTTGAATGCACCTAAAATATTTGCACCACCAAGCCCTGCTCCTAGCAGAGTTCCTTCACCTGGATATCCAAATGGTATTTTTCTCTCAGGACTCAATAATCTTGTGGATTTTGCCCTTCTTGGTAATGCAGAAGTATAACATGAAGAAGGTTTTTTTATGTGAGATAATATAAATAACCTGTTGAAATATTTATTTCTGAGCTACAAGATCTTGCAGCTTTAAATCTTGATTAGGTTTTAAATTTTTTATATAAGAAACTTTCTTTTAGAATAGGTCTCTCCATACTATAGACAGCAGTAGCAGTGTGGAGAAACTCTAGCTAAACTAAGAGCTGGTAGAACTTTTTGAAAACAAACCAAAATACAACAAAAAAATTCAACAAAAGTTAACTTTGCTTTTCACGACACTTTTGGGGGGGGTGGTTCTGACTAAGCCGAATCACATCTATTTGACTGCTTGCTGTATGCAGTGTCAAAATACCCAGTGTCTGCAATAAGAAACTTATAAGGAGATGAGAAATGCAAAGGATCAGGGGGAAACCACAGGAGATACATGACTTGCTAAAAATCATTCAGGTTGCTGTTAGCAAAACCCACAGCAGAACTGAAGTTTTCTGGCTTCCAGACTGCTGACCCATTCATTGAATGACAGTGTTTTCCATTAGATGTTGAGTCCATTCTCCATCATTAATTACTTACTTAGTAAGTCTCTATAATATCTTTTAGGATGAAACTTCCTCTATTAGTATAAGGTTACACTATTGCATTGTTGGAAGTTAATGTGTTTTTCACTGTAACTGCAGACAATCTGAACCACCCATCCAGTGGCCTGTTTCAGAAGCACTTTGGTGTAGTCAACATGATTCTTTCTTACTTGTCGAACCTGTTATTTTAAGGATAGATAGGGTTGTTGAAGTGTAAAAAATAAACTACATATTTTATTACTTTTATTGAATTTATTGTGAATAATGGTATGCATTTTGAATAAGTAATGTTGCTTTCTGCCCTACAAACTACTTCTGGAAACTGAAATAATAAATCTTATAAATTTTATAATAAAATAGTAAACTGCACATTTGTAAGATATCCTCATATATTTCTATAAAAACGTCTCTAAAAACATGGGGCTGTTTGCCAAGGAGTCAATCAGGTAAGTCCATATGTTATTGATTCCCCTATTGCTCTGCATCATTTAAAAATAGCATCAAAACTGAAAAGCATAAAACCTTGCACTTTAATGTGCTATAAATCCATTTCTTTCATCTTGTACTGTCTGTGGCAAACAGGCGTGCAAAGTCTGCTTGGCTCATTGAATTTTTAAGGTCAGTGTTAGGTCCTGTTCCGGGATTTTGATGTCCTTATTTACTCAAAACTCAGTCTTTTTCTGTTTTTAAGTAACAAGCTTATGCAGTTATGATGGGTTTCTACATATCATATATATCATACAAAATTAAATAGATAGTATTTAAACAGAGAACTTACAAGTCAGCTTGTCATAGCCATTCATTTGGCAGAGACCAAGAGAGTGATGTTGAGCACACAAGTGACATATACATCTTTTCAAACTCATCTGCATTGTACTAAAACAAACCTACGGGTCACACTAGTGGGGAAAATTTGTGATTTAACACAAGTTTTTCAGCTTATGAATGACATGTGTCTGCTGTCTCATACTCTGGATTTTACCAACCATTCCATCTATGACACACAGCCAATATTGGGCATATAAATTGCCTTCAGGTTCTTTCCTAGAAACATACAGATAATTTGAACCCAGATTCCTGAAAGGAGTTTAGAAAACTGTAGATATGCTGTAGAAAGCTATATGAGACCTGCATCACATCAACATGGACAGTTTTCCTACCTACCAAGTAACTTACTTATTAACCCAGACTCATAAAGACTTTACAGATCAAGCAAGAATCTATGAAAATTGTATAATACGTCAGTTTTACAATTTTGCCTTTAACAGCTCAAATAAGTTGAAGTTTTCAGCTGTGGCATTCCTTGCCTTTCATCACAACACCGTTTAGCTGCAAATGACATGCAGTGCTAACAATTCCAAATTCCTTAGGCCACTGAAAGTCAGGAAAACTTGATGCTCTGTATTACAGGAAATCAGTTATGTTTTGCTGGCAGAAGTTTTATTAATTGCAGGACCTGTCAATAGCTTTTATGAAAACTTAAATATTGTTTGTGTTTCTATATGCTTTAAAAATTTTAAATGTCTCAGAACAACTATGATAATACTACAAACAAATAATGCTACTTATAAGGAAGAAGTATAAATTTAAGCTAACAGATCCTAAAACGAAAACATCAATGACTTGAGTATTGGAAGATCCCAAAGTGTAAAATTAATTTCTGTGCATTTTCCATTGTGGAATGTTTTGCACAATGCAGAGATAGACATGTTAATGGATTTGCCTCATTTTATACCTGTTAGAATATTTTGGGTTTGAAATCAGGATTCAGTTTTGAGTATTTGAGATACGTTCTTACAGGATTTTCCAAAGGTAATAAGGTTAATTGTCACAGGGAACTATAAGACAAACAGAAACCTTTTATAAGAACTACAACTTAGGCTTCTAAATCATGTGTTTACTACAAGAATTTGGACCTTATATCATCAAAATAATTACAGATTTTTATCATTGCCTGTGATAGAAGCAGTTCTTCGAGCACAAATCTTGGATAAAAGCTTGCTGAAGAAATGTTTCTAATCTCATCATTTTTATTTAAGAGAAAACCATGATTGAACAACAAGAAAGATCAAGGTTTAAAACATATATATTTGTCCCTGCATGGCACATATAGGTGTATATATACATAGAAGCATGCTTACATTCATGTGCATGTATATAAATGAGATCTTAACTAATTGTTGAATTATGCACTCCAAGCAAAATCATAATGAGCTAAGTCATATGATCTATAATTTGGGGTGAAAGGGCAACAGAGTGGTTGAAAAATCTTCACTAGCATCTTTTTTACACTCCTCCAAGCCTTTTATTGATGTGACATTTTAAAAATACAATCTATTTACAACAAAGGTTTCTAGAATTTTGCTCTGTCTGCATGTGAATTTTTGATATTTTCCATTGTTTGCAAGTGTTCTCATCTGAAAAGATAAAAGAATTAAATTGATATCTGTTGATTATGAAAGTTAGGTGGAAATATCCATATGAAGACGACTTTATTTGCAGCAGGATATGGTGTTCCCTCCAAAATGTCTTTTCACTTTCTTTATCTAATGTGGTTCAATTACATGGAAGGAGCTGAAATGTAGTGTTACTAACAGTACTGAGGCTTCATCACGTGTGCTTGCAAAGGAGCAGAAAGAAACAGATTATTAGCAGTGTTACTCAGTTTTTTGTCATCAATGAAAGCAGAGAAGTGCTTGCAACATCCAAACAACATGCTTAAGGACAAAGAAATATGGGAACTGACGAGCAAAAAGTGGGCAAAAATTTTGTTACTGAGACATTACTGTTAAAACACAAACTGGAAATCCCAGCAAATGGATGTAGTAGACCTGTATAGGGTAGTCACTTAATCTGGTTATTGCCAGCCATGAATTTGACTGTGCATGAGAGATGCACTTAGATCAAAATATAAGCAGAGGTAATTCTGAAGGCAAACCATTGACAGATAAGCCTTAGAATATTTCCAAGAAATATTCTCTGTCAGGCCTTCCCATGCTGTTGTGGATTTTTTGACATAGGCAACAGGTTTAAAGGATCATATTTATTTTATTGGGATTTGAGTACCTAAAATGTTAAAAGAGCTGTCCTGGGTCACACCAATGGTCCCTTAGTTATGTTTCTAAGAGTGGTCAGCAGCAGTTCCTCTGTAAAATGACAGTAACAGTGTACAGGGTTCATTTCCTTGGAAAATTCCTTCAGCTTGCAGAAAATAGGTAGAAACAGAGTCAGAGCTAGAGAACTAAATTTCATTTCAGGTTTTGAATTAATTCCTTTTAGCTCTGTTTCCTGAAAGCAAATATCTGAGGGTTGTCATCCCAACATAAGTATTTAAAAGATGTATTACAAAGCTGGTACTTGGTTAGACAGGATGATAATTATACTGCTCTATATTTTCACTGACTTTGGTTATCTATTTATCCAATCAGGTGATATGAGCAATTCTGTCTGACTTCTTTTGACCAGTCACAATTATAAGCAACATACCCTTTGGATAATTAAATCCAATCTTTTAAGAATGTAAATGAATATTAGTTGAATGAATTTGCATAATGAATACATTTAAGAAAGTTGTTATCACTAGGCTGTAGAAAAAAAACCCCACAGTCAAATTCATTGAATAAATTATTCGTTGCTTTTTTTCTCTTAATTAGTCATTCAGCTCTGAATGTAACAAGTAATAAGCCTCATGTTCAGCAACAATGAAACTCTTCTTTCACTTCCATGCCGGGTTGACCCTACCATTTATTGTTAGGCTGTTTATTTCTGCTCTGGTAGTTTACTTATTTTAAGAATAATTTATCCCTTTGAAGACAGAAGTTCATACATTTTATTTAAACCCATTCTCAATGTTTCTAGGTGAGCTTTTAGTCCTGTTTCTTCCTGGAACACAATATACACAGAGGAGCTACTTGGCTTTTTTCTGGGGAAGCTTAGCTACTCTTGGTGAGAGATATGGTAAGCTTGTTCTTTTGACTGTAGTTGATTGACATCCTCTATATTATTAAGACCTCTGACAGTGTTATCAGTGTTTTGCTTTTAGAGGTTTTCTGCATGTTTTGTTATGTATCTTTGTAACATTATCTGCAACTGTTTTTCACATTTACTGCAAAACATTGTGATTAGGAAGAAAAAAGCAGAAAAATCCCTTAAACTTTTTGTGAAGTCCAGGTTCCACACCCACTACCTATTATTCCTTGGAGCACTTCCATTTGTTGACGAATTTCCTCAGGTGTTTTCCTTTTTCTAATAACTGGTTATGGGATTATTGCATTAAACTGAGTGGCTAAGAAAAGATGGCCATTAAAATATTTCCAGAAATACTTCTATATCATATTTGCTGTTATGGTACATACCAGGATACTTTTACTTATTTCAGCTTAGATCTAAGGATATATGATTTTATACATAGCTCCTGTCTTTTGGGATAGTCCGTTTATTAATTATACTATGACAGTTTATAGAAGGTCAGAGTTTGATGGCATGTCACATATGTGTATGATGATAGAGTAATGTTTATCCACAGAACTCTACAATTTAATTCATGTTACTGTATATTGTAAATTGTGAAGTCGTTCTATAACTCCTTTGTTGGCAGCTGCAAGGTCTGGATCAAATTTTGGAGGACTGCTGATAAACACCAGCTTGAGCTTTTGCTAAGACACCTGAGAAAATCTTAAACTGCAGCACATATTCCATGAGCTTTCTATCCTTTTGAGATCCTAAATCTCAAAAGATTAATAGAAGTGGCTTAGCACAACATGAATTTCCTAGTGAGAGAAAGTAAACAGACAACACAAATAGAAACAAGATTATGTAGAATGGTCGTCTGTTCTTTTTCTTTAAAATGTAATCACTTGAATGTTCCCCTTCTAACTTCTTGGTAAGACAACTACTTGGCTATTTCTCTCTAGTGACACCTCATCTAGTGTTTGTAGCAGTAAACCTGGGGGATTTTTTATCCCTCTTGCTGAGTAACAAAGCTTCGCTGTAGTCAAGGCTGACATTTAAATGTGTAATGTTCACCATCCATTGTAGATAACCTTTCCCTCCTACTAGCTATTCCTGTTATTTAACAATTTCTGCTTGCTAGTGAACTTACAGGTAGTGTACAGGACTACACACAACGGTTGGGGCCCAAAACACCTTTTAACTCTCTCTCCCAGCCTTGTATTTTGATTTACTGTCTTTGGCTGAATGAGTATTCACCACAAGAACAAAGCTGATTTACACAAACTTTTCAAGGTTTTGCATGTTAGAATTATCTCTTTTTAATATTTTTCTCTCAACCATTTTAACAGAAGTGACCAAGGCACAATAAAATATAAAGGCAGATTCAGTGATTTGCAACAATCCAACTTGCTTTTCCTCTGCCAGATATTTCTCCTCCTGAATGCCAAGCCCATCAGCAGTGGGAGGATAAAACTTTCTTGGGAAATTGAATTCAGCATAATAGATACTTGAAGAGGTCTCAGGAATCCAGTGAGTGCCCTGATCACTGGTACAATTGACTGAGCAGAGAGAAGTAGTGCAAATGTTCTTGAGGTTTTGTATTCTTATCATTCCTTTAGGCTTTTATTAGACCTGGAGGGCCAGTATGTCTGCCTTTCACCTCCTTTCCTGTACTATCTCTCTGCATCTGCCTTCCCCATAGGTCAATTTTCTTTTTAATCAAAAGTATGACAACGTATATGTTAATGTCTTTACTGCAAAATGAAACTATGGAAAAAAAATAAAATTATACGAGCAGCTTAGTGATTTGAGTGAACTATTTAGAATTTGTAGAGTTAAAATGTGAGTCATAAAGATTTTGCAAAATCATCCCTAGGTATAAGAGTCATGTTGAATTTGGAAAGTAACTGTAACGTGAATAATATTTGGAAAGTCTGCATAGCTTTATTTAAGTGAAAATAACTGAAAATTAATTCTTTACTACAAGCTTCAGATCCATTTAAAAAACAGCACCACTTTCTCACCAGGAACACAAAGCCAAGTATAAATTCAAAATAGCAGTAACGTCAAAAAACTTAGAAAAAAAGTTTAACTTGCCAAAAAACCTTCTTGAATCTCTGTCCCCCAAAAAGCCTCTTCTTAGTCACATTAAAACTTACAGAAAATTCCTGTCCTGCTTAAAACCTGCATGTTGAGTTCAGGAAGCTTGTTTTTGGTTTGGCAAGAGCAGACTCCTTTGGGTCAGTGAGCGTAGAATGGAGTCACTGAAAGGCTTGTCTCAGCCTTCACCATGGAAGAGATTAATGTTCTTTCCAGAGTCACTAGACACAAAACCCCCATCAGACAGATTACTTTAAACATGTGGTCTTACATATTGACTGTAATTTCACTTTTTTGCAATCAGCAACAGTAAAGTCTGGGAAATAATAACATGCTCAAACAGCCCAAAGATCTAAAATTGTACAGATATTCCAGAATGGACAGCATATAAGAAAGGCATCTGAACAGTAGTAAAGATAAATTTAGCTGTCTCCTTTTGCTCTCCTCAATGCAAACAATGTAAACATAGGTTAGTGCCCATTTCCTCCCTATGAGGCTCAGCTCCACAAATAAACATCCCAAAGGTAGAGTAACCACTTAAGAATTTGAAAGCTAATAAAATGTTAAAGTGAAGAAGGCAATGAACAGCTCTCTGAAAGACAAGTTCATTATCAACATTAGGTCTCCTTTCTTTAGGAAAATGGAGGCAGACTGTATCTCTGTCAAGCATTGAGTGTTATCATTTCTGAAGAGAAGTCAAATGCCATTTCTCTTTACTTGTCAAAAGGAAGAAATTATCCTCCCCAGCTACATGTTATTATCCACCATCTGTGTGATAGCTTCTCATAATTACTTACATACGGCATCTTTGATAAGCCTTATTCCTGATAAACAGAAAATAAAATTAATTCTCATACTAGATTAGTCACTGAGAAGACTTGGAATAAATATAGTAGAGCTTTAATTTTTCTCTTTCAGGAACCTGACAAGACAGCTGCTGAAATACACACTTAGAAATCTTTGTTTAGAAAGAAATTCTAAATGAAGCTACAGACTTTGAAGACTAAATGTGCTGCATGGTCAATTGGAAGGAAACATTCCATTGTTTGCTTTAAGAAATGAATCAACAGCTAAAAGAATATAAGATAATGCAGAGTTATATGATAGTTTGGGCTGTTTGCTTTCTTTTTTGCCACTGAATTTTAAAATCTACACCTGCATTAGGTATTAGTAATGCATTCAGACAGTTTATTTAAAAAAAAATCATTTCATTTTGTTTTTACTGATTCTACACGTGTTAACTATACCTTTAGAAGGTTAAGCCTTCTCATGACAGATCAGTTATTACTCTATTAATGATTAACTGTGTTATACTCATGACTGCAAAAAAGTGATAACCCATCCTTTCCTGAATGGAAAAAATTTGAATAAAGAAAGAAAAAACGGTACATTCCTTGAAGCATACCAGACATGGTTTCATACCCCACTGATTGTGCAAATGCATCATTTATGGTGAGAAGCACTGAATGTTGTTTCCCCCAGTAAAAAAAAAAAAGAATTCAAAGTTATAATATTTCATATACATTACAGCCATTCAACACTCTACTGAGGATTAAGCAATTCAGTTAATTGTATATTTAGTTTTCAATTTTGGACCTAACGTCTTAAGTACAGTCCCTTCATCATTCATTTAAAACTAATGTCTAAAAAACTGCTATTTATTTTTCTTTGATGCCTGTCATTGTTTCACTGAAACTTTACTATTGAATTCAAGTATCAGGGATCTGGCCATATAATCTAAATAATTTCAAGTAAAAGTGATTTAAACCAGACATTGAATTAAATCCGTAAATAATCCAACAGAACATAAAATTATAGGTGAACAGTTGTTGTATCCATATAGATTCTTTTAAAGGAGCAAAATCTTATCTCACTAGTAATTTTAAAATGAAAATAGTCTTCAAGTAAAATACAGTGGAATTAATAAAATCTAAACACTTTTTGCATCTTCATAGCAAGACTGTGACTTAGGACTATTAATTTTTCTGAGCCTCAGGGAAAAATTTAGAACCTAGTGAGAAGACTTCAAGAATAAAATCTTTTTGAATTTTAATCTTGATTACAAAAAATGTAATTGACTTCTTTATTGATATCCATTTGTTCTTACTCTCCAGGAAAAGCATAATGAACAAATTAATTTACATAAATGTTAAAAATTACATTTAATTTTAAAAATATTAGAGAGCGCTTGCAGAAGGTGAATGTGAAGCTATCAGGTATGAATAGCTACACTGGAATGTAAAAGTTATATTAAAAAAAAATTAAAAATGATACTGGGTTACTTATGAATTCAGTACAGGCATATTCAGGGTAGAGAAATGATTCAGACAATGTAAAGACATCCTACTAGTCCAATACATCATACAAATACCTGAATATAATCTAAAATGCATATTTGTAGTGTAAAGTATATGTGCTGGACACATTACATTTCTTTGACTGGAGACTAGCAAAATTGTGTAAGACCAAGTGTACTAGTTTTGGCTGGGATAGAGTTAATTTTCTTCACAGCAGCTAGTATGGGCCACGTTCTAGATTTATGCTGAAAACACTGTTGATAAAACAAGGATGGTTTAGTTATTCCTGAGGAGTGCTTCCACAGTGTCAAGGCCTTTTCTTCTTCTCACACTGTCCCACCAGCGAGTAGGCTGGGGGTGCACAAGAAATTCGGAGGGGACACAGCTGGAACAGCTGACCCCAACTGGTCCTTTTCAAGACCACCTGAGCAAGCGGAACTTACACATGTCTATGGGACCTGATGATATGCATCCCAGAGTCATAGAATCATAGAAACATAGAAACTTTTGGTTGGAAGGGACATCTAAAGGTCAATCCCTTCAGTGACAGGGAAGAACGCTGAAAGGAACAGGAAAGCACATCTGATCAGCACATGGCTCGGGGGCTGGTGCCGTTGTCAGACTTTTGGGTTTTTTGACCACGGGGTGGTTTACACGGCACTGGGCCTCCTCCCAGCAGATGAAGTGCAACTGACTCCAAGGGGCAAAAGGATTCTTGCTCATGAGCTGGCAGGCCTCATCGAGAGGGCTTTAAACTAGATTTGAAGGGGGGAGGGGATAAAACCAGGCTCACTAGAGTTGAGCCTAGGGGTCGTGTGCCGGAGTTGAAATCGATAGCCCAGCTCAAGGACATCTACACCAATGCACGCAGCATGGGCACCAAACAGGAGGAGCTGGAAGTCATTGTGCAGCGGGACAGCTATGATTTAGCTGCCATCACAGAAACATGGTGGGATGCTTCTCATGACTGGAGTGATGCAATGGATGGCTATAAGCTCTTCCGGAGGGATAAGCAAGGAAGGAGAGGCGGTGGGGTGTCTATGTGCATTAGGGAGTGTTTTGATTGTATAGAAAACACATACAAATCAATGACTGTGAAGACCAAGTAGAGTG
>NW_010519733.1:0-80421 GCF_000687285.1 Phaethon lepturus
TTTGCAGCTGTTTGAGTAGTAATTTAATTGAGTAAAGATTTTAAATATTTTTCTGAAGATTTAAAAATTTGCTTAAGATTTAAAATATTGGGATTTTTCATTCTTTTTTCATCATTTTACTTATATATATTTCTATCTTTTTACATTATTTTCTGTCACCTTTTAACCATAGTCATAGCAGATTTTTTTCCCCATTAAGAGAAACAATACACCATGTGCCCTGGCATTTACCAAAATTTAGGTCAATCTAATCTTCATTTCACATCAGAGATTTTTGAAGTTTTGATGGGAAAACACATCTTTTATTTCCCTCTATTAGAAAAGTTAATTAATTTTGAAGGAAACTGCTGCTGCATGTTTGGATGAGATTAGCCAAAACATTTTACATTTGTGGCTAGTAAAAAAATTTGAAGTTTGATATTTGCAACTACTCCTTCAGATTCCCAGTTGCAGAAAACTCTGTACTTTACCCAAGGCTTCTCAGTACTTTTTCTATCCCCAAAGAACTATTTTCTCTGGACACAACACTGCAGGTAATAGCTAACTATAAAATGTAGGTCTTCTCAGTTTTGGCCAGGCATTTTTTGAGAGGAGCCATTTTGCGTTCCAGCTGAGTTCTTAACTAGCCAAAGGTGCACTAGGTAATTCAAAATTATGAATATGGTATAATGCAGGCACTAAATACATAACTGAAGTTCATGGATTTTTCTTGCAATGTATTACCCCAGATTTGAACTCTGCTGAAACTGTAGAAGAAAACCCCATAATCTGACAATTAAGTAAAAAAATGGAAGGAGACTTCTTTGGATTATGGATCAGGTAAATTTAAGTCCTGAAAGGTTAAAAATATAAAAATACGAAAAGCAACGTTCAATATTGTTCCTGTGTAAATATATCCAAAATTTGGAAGGGAAAGTAATGCAATACATTCTTTCACAGAATGAATTCCTACATACTGTTTTCTTCAGAAGGCATGACCATGCAGACTGTTTTTATGACCTTCAAGCAGGATGCGACATGGAGACAGGAGCCTGCACTAATAAAAGCCTCAAGGCAGAACTGCAGCACTGTAACAAACCTTTGCTGGAAGCAGCCCAACTTACACTTGCGGGCTCAGCAGTGTGTGTATTGTATTTACAGCCTTCTACTAATAGGAAATCTTTGCTGATAAAAGAAAAATCACCATCACTTATACTAGCAAAGTGCTTTGCACAGATGTTCAAGAGCTATGAAAAAAATTACACGTCAAGCTGATTTTATACTTGGTTATATTTTCTTTTAAAACACATGGGTTTCTTTTTAGAGCTTATAAAGCCAATTTTTATATATATTTTAATTATTTCTATTCCATCTGTGCAGTTTATTACTGATGTATTTCCCTGTTTAGTAAGATATCCACCTCCATATATTTAATTACTGTCTATAGTGAAGAATGGAAATAACTTAATTTTCCTTATGAAAGTGATGAAGCATCTTTTAAAGACAGCACAGATAGGACATGTCATCACAAATAACTAAGCTAACATCACAAATAACTAAACAAAGTGCAAAGAGTAAGAACTGTAACTGCAGTTACCTTTACTAGCCTCTATATTTTATCAGCTAATTGTAAAAAACAGTTTTGTTGGTAAGACAAAACAATACATATACTAATTCAATGTCTAATTCCACCTCATTTTACATAAAGCTTGTCCAGAATCACATTACAATTGTCTCTGCAAATCCACAAACTCTATCTCAGGGTCTCTGAAAAAGTGTCTCTTTTTGGTGTAAACACCAAGATACAATTAGTACCACTCCCAGTTTAAACTTGGGACAGAATCATTCTGATTTTGATGCAATACTGCACATACAGAGAAACTGACACCACTCCCCCCTTGAGAATGTCTTTTTTTGTAAAGCCATAAAACATAACGTGGCTCCTGTTATGAACATTCTCATGGTTTTAACACAACCCTGACTAAAGGGCACAGGTGCTTAAACAGTCATAAAGAAACACCAGTAGTAAAGAAATCGTTTGAGTGACGCAGTTCACAATTCACAGTTGGAAGGTTACATATGTGGATATATAAAATTTAGGAAAATCCTGTAGTTAACTCCTTAGAACTCATCACTCCGATTAGTAAAACTAGCATGGCTGCTTTAACCGATGAAACATTTCTGGTTCTTTTTTTAATCCTGGCTTTTCTACACATGTGAGATGTTTCCAACCAAATGGAGTGTAATATCATAAGCATCATAAGCATCATAAGCATTTACCACCACAGCTCATAAAGCATTTCCTCTCCAAGAGCAACTGCCGAGAAATAACGGTGCATTTCAATGGTGACATTCTAATATAAGCAAAAAGACATGCAGAGAAGCAGTAATATTGCCAGAGGGTAATATGTGTATCAGTGCAAATTCTGAAAGCCTTTTAAGAATGCATGGAACTTTTCAATAGGCTGAGACAAATGGGATCAAATTGTACCCAAAAAAGGGCATTTTTTACATTTGACCTAGCAGTAGTCACACTGATAATGCTACCAATGATAGAAGAAAGCAAAAACTATAGCCTACCATTCTTCGTAAACAGCAGCTGCATTTAATTTCTATCAGAGCTGCTGTGAAATATAAGAACTTGCTAATCACCTTATGACAGCTGCAGTGTTTTATTAGAAAGCTAAACAACTGAGAAGATCCTTCTCTAGGAACTGACAGATTACACGTGTCGAAGTGCATCACTGACCAAGAACACAGGGTTTATGTTAACTAAAATATTGTCCCTTCCATTGCAGTCATCACCAAGAAAAGCTTCAAAACTGTAGTTTGTTGTGCTTGATTTTAATTTTAGATTAAGATCACACCTTCATATGTACTAGTTATCATACAGCATTAGGAATTCTTCAAAAATAAATGATTTATCAAGCAAATTCACTTCATGTGGTCCTGTTATATCAGAGTGAGGTCTTTATTGGAGCAGCTAGCTCAAGTTATTATACCTCAATTACTCTCCTTACTTCAGCGCAAATTAAAACAGTCACTCTATGAAACAATACTGAAGCCAGCATGATTGATTGCGATCTCGAGCACTTCTGTAACTCCAGCTTCCACAGCTCCCTAAAATCGCTGTTCAGTTGTCAGCATCGCGCAAGTTTTAGGGCCACCTTCCACACTGTGACCTGGGCTGCCTGACATTATCTTAAATCACCTCTTCAGTCACATCAAGGATTTTTATACAGAAAATGGGTAAATTCAAGACCAACAATAGTCCGCCTTCATTATTGTGAGTAATAGGGAGAAAGGAGAAAGAGGACCAGCTCTGCGTGCCTGCTCATGCCCTGCTCAGTTTGCAGCTCAAATAATCCAGCCTTGATTAATTCAAGTGAGAACCCCACAAGAGAGCTGGGGGCACAGAGAAGATGGACCTCTAAGCCAGCTTCACCATCTATCACACAAGACTATGAACTGCAGCAATGGAGTCTCCTGTTGCTTGCAAAAGCGCCATTTATTGCCCTGACCATATAAAATCTGATTTCTAAAGGACCGTAGACCACTGACCCATGTCCAAAGGTGGTTTTATGTGTATATTAAAACCTGCAGGTGTGTTGTTAATTGCTGCCTGAGCAATGGAAAGGACAAAATCCACCAGCTGCAAAGTGCAAGTGATTTCTCTGATCTTTCTGGTGTGACGACTGGAGAGATGATTACTCACATTCCCGCGTGTAGCTGCGTCTTCCACAACTTCCACAGAGTTTGCAAATGGCTTTTAAACATTTCTCACTTTAACTTACAAAGCAGTGTGCATACATATAGGAAGTGAGAATGACAACCACTATAGTCCCATGTTATCTCACACAGGCAAACTTTTCAACTGGTTTCACTATCCCATGTCTTTGCCAAAAGCACATTAATTTTTCATGACTGCATACTCACAACATTAACATACTGATGAATTCCTACGATCCAGAATGGTGTGTGTGTGTCCCCAACCAAAAAATCAGGCTATTGATATGTATATGAAACCCTTCCTTCCATGTGTAACTCAACTGATGAGGTCAGTGCCTTGTATATGATGCTTTTCTCGGAATTAAGGATTCCTCTTAGCCCATAAGGAATTTTACATTAGCTAAACTTTTGAGAAAAACAGTTATTACTTTCAAAGAGTGCACAATAATCACCCTTGTGCCATACCCCTGCTCCAAGGAGGAACTAAATAGCATTTGATCTAAGAAAACAACTTAAGTTTCCAAAAATACAACAACAGAAGAAGATGGATATTATAATGCTAAAATGGGTTTTGCATCATGCATAACTTTTTTAATGATACTGTTTCCCAAAAAGTTCTCATTCGTATTCTATTTATTTTAGTTGCTTAAAACTATATGTTTTGGTTTTTTCTAGGTATTTTAGCTGTTTATATGGTTGGATTTCCTGTGTTAGCTAGTGTAAAAGGATACTAAAATTCTTCTTTTCCTAGACAAGGATATCATAACCCTCCTTATGTAAATAGCAGTAAAACAGAGTCCTCTTCTGTAAGATTCTTTAGAAATCTCGATACTGAAGTCAAAAAAGAAAAGCAAGCAAGATAATAACAAGACAAAACAAACACATAACAGGCAAAGTCTAGTATTTTGCAGAAAATTAAAACCTATAAAGACATACAAGAAGACAAGATTCACTGAAAAGAGATGACCAGAAATACAGTAAATTCCAGCACAATAAACCAATGGAGAGAATTTGTAACTTGAGAATTTGTAACTTATGGATTTATTAAGTCTCAAAATAATAAACTGAAATAGTTTAGCTGATCACCCTATTCTCAGATCCTAAGATTTAAGAAACATCCAGATGTAAGCAACATCACCTATGACCATCGCTGCAGAGTTCCAGTGTAAATCCTTGGCGAGTCTCAATGCAGAGACAGGACAATGTACAACGGTGAAGTGTACCCGAGACCAACGTCTGAAAAAACAGGGCTCTCAGAAGGTGATTGAGCACAATTATTCCAGATTTTGTTGAGACTGTTTCAGTAACTAGTCACAAAGAAACACTGCTTCTATAATGATATCCTGGTAAACCAAATGTTCAACAACTTCCCCCCCTGCCAAAAAAGAGATAAACAAATATGCACTGTAGATCCTACAAAAGGAATAACTTGCATCTTACCTGAATATACTTTCAGCTAAACATGGGACTAGATTTCCAAATAATGCTGATGAAGTTAGAATTGTATTAGCAAGACATCATGCATTAAGTTTATACCAGCAGCTAATTTTACAAGCTAATGTCCAGCAGCCTGTAGCTAATCTGACAGCTTCACAGGGTATTACATAGAACCATGCATTTTCCTCTTTTTTTTCCTGCATTCCTCAAGACAGAAACTTAAATATTTTTTTTTAATATTCTGCAATTACTGTTGCTTGATCAAAGGTAAAACTTTCAAAAGATAAAATTAGAAAAAGGGAGGAGCATGCAAGTATGCGGGAAATGATGACATGAAATCCTAAACAAGAAGAGAGGGAATCAATTGTAAGCAGGTTTTGGTTGTGGTTTTTTCCTCCAAGTTTAGTATTTTGTGTCAGGAAATAAAATAATTCAAAGAATCTGAAATTGTTCCAGTCAGAATAGAAGACAAATATGATGAAATCCAATTAAGATAAATCTCTAATGTCACATCTGGAAATACTAGCTAGTTACGAATCTCGTCACAGTTCATCAGTTCCCTTGACCACTACTTTCCCCCTTTGCCTTGACTTGGGATGGCTACTGTAACTGAGCTGCCTTTTAGACAGCCTTTTCTTCTTTCATCTGTCAAACACCTTAAAAAGAAAAATGCACTTTAAGACATCATTAAAATTGAAGAGGGAGCATTGTTCTGTGCAAAAAAAGATTATTTTGGTTTATTATATGGACCCTGCTAACATCAAGCCATAACACCAAGAGCTGGTAATCTGCTGGAATGGTATGTTCAACATACAATATAAATAACTTACAGTGCTGTAACACATGGTCAAGCCCAGGATCACACACATCGATGTTTATTAATCTCTCCCTAACCTACTGAATCCTTGAAGGAACATCTCAAAATAAACACTGCAACACTGCAGGGAGCCTAAGTTACTAATTACTTTTACAATAAAATTGCACGGATAAACTTAGAAAACTAAGCACTCCTGCACTTTAAAGGGGATAGGCTTAATATCAGCACAGATCATGTTAATTCGCACAAAAGCGCACACACACACACACACACACACAAAAAGTACAGAACGGCTTTGACAGAGGAAAACAGTCAAATTTTAACCAAAACAAAGTGAGAGATTTGAGTCAAACATCTTCAGCTATCTTTAGATATTATGGTTAAAACACCATGTTGTGTTTCACTTAGTTCTCTTCTTATAAAAATGACCACTGCGTGTTACTGGCAAACATGATTTATTAAGAAACTTTTTTGCAATACTTTTGTGGGAGCTGGGTGGCATTTCCCTAATGTGATCAAAACATGATTTTATCATCATATTTTTCCACCTCCTTATGCTTTTTCCCCGCTTGTGTTGTAGGTTTCTCACATGCAAAGCACTGGAAGAAAAAAAACAGTTTTCTGCAAACTGAACTTTCCTTAGAGCTAAAAGATGGTTGAGAGCAACAAACAGTGCTATAAAAATATAGCAATCATTATTACTGTTGCAAATGTAAACTGAAATAGAGCAATCTTGTAGCTTGTATTCACAACACAATTGTTCTTTAACACCCTTACCTGCAGGCATAAAATAACACGACTTATTTTGCAAAAAACTGTTTTCCTTGTGTTCTGTAGTCTTTTGCTGCACACATACTATGCTCCACAGAAAATGTTTGTTTTCATGTTAAAGTGAAAGAGAAACGTATTTGCTGTTACATTTATATTCCACCTAATTCTGTTATTAATTAAATAATAATGATAGCACAAGACTGGAATTCATGTGTTATATTGAAAAAGTCTTGTAAGGAGTAAGCTAAAAACTAATGCCTAGTTAAAATATCTGCATTAGGGTTAAGTTTGCTACCTTCACTAAAGGATAAAGATTTTTTAGGGAGAAACTGCCAGTTTCTGGTTTGAAGATTCTATGGGTTCTCAAATTTCCAGACTTATACGGGAGAGTACCTCACCCTTTGTTCCAATATTCAGATACATCTAACAAAGGTATTAAATCTAACAGACTCTTCAAGCCTGAAAAAAATAACATGGCATAACAAACATTTGGTTTTAACAACCTGTGGTGGGTTGACCCTGGCTGGATGCCAGGTGCCCACCAAAGGTGCTCTATCATTACCCCTCTGCAGTTGGACAGGAGAGAGAAAATATAATGAAAGGCTCATGGGTTGACGTAAAGACAGGGAGAGATCACTCACCAAATACCATCACAGGCAAAACAGACTCAATTTGGGGAAAATTAACTTATTACCAATCAAATGAGAGTGGGATAATGAGAAGTAAAAACTACATCTTAAAACACCTTCCTGCCACCCCTCCCTTCTTCCCAGGCACAACTTTACTCCCAAATTTCTCTACCTCCTCCCCCTGAGCGGTGCAAGGGGACGGGGAATGGGGGTTGCAGTCAGTTCATCATATGTTGTTTCCATTGCTCCTTCCTCTGCAGGGGGAGGACTTCTCATACTCTTCGTCTGCTCAAGCATGGGGTCCCTCCCATGGGAGACAGTCCTCCATGGACTTCTCCAACGTGAGTCCTTCCCACAGACTGCAGTTATTCACGAACTGCTCCAGCCTCAGTCCCTTCCACGGGGTGCTGTCCTTCAGCAATGGACTGCTCCAGTGTGTGACCCCCACAGGGTCACAAGTCCTGCCAGGAGCCTGCTCCAGCACAGGCTCTCCATGGGGTAACAGCCTCCTTTGGGAGGGGTCCTCCATGGGCTGCAGTGTGACAACACATGTCACCATGGTCTTCACCATGGGCTGCAGAGGAACCTCTGCTCTGCTGCCAGGAGCACCCCCTGCCTCTCCTTCTTCACTGACCTTGGTATCTGCAGAGTTGTTTCTCTCACATCTCACTCTTCTCTCCACTGCTGTTTTACAGCAATTTTTTCCCCATTCTTAAATATGCTACTACAGAGGCACTACCACTGTTGGTGATTGACTTGGCCTTTGCCAGCAGCAGGTCCATATTGGAGCCAGCTGTCATTGGCTCTGTTGGACATGGGGGGAAGCTTCTAGCAGCTTCTCAAACAGGCCACCGTTGCAGTCTGCCTGCTACAAAAACCTTGCCATGCAAACCCAATACACAACCTAAGCATGGACAGTTGGTTATGGATATTCACAAAACCTTAGAAGGAAACATGCTAGGGGCTTGTTTCTCTCAAATCATAAAATCATTCAAGAGCCACTAAAAAAAATAATTCAAAAAAATGCTGGTCTTATGTCTTCAGGGCCAAACACTGTGTTTTCCGCTGGCAAATAGGTTAACTTTGTCAAGTCGAAGCATTAGGCATGAAATCACAGGCCATTTGAAGCACTGGGCAGCAATGTAGCTAAATGAGTCTGTGAGCACTTACACATCCTTAACGCCGCAAAAGGGTCCCAGTTACTTGTGAGCAACCACAGGCATACAGGCAACTGCATCCCATTACCTCCTATCTAACCACCTGCTTTCATCATGAGACTGCACTTTAATTAGAGTCAACTCCACATATGTGGTGGAAGGGAAGAAAGGGAGAAGTAACTCTTTATAGTATTTTTTCTGGATTACTCCAATACTTCTTATGTCATCTGACGAAAAGAAATTAATCAAAAGCTTTATGACTTGTCTTTTGAAACTCAAATTACAGTTTTCAAGACAAAAAGAATTTCTAAATGAAACATCGTTAGTTAGAAGACAATCCAGGAAAAAAAAATTGAATAGGAATCAGGAAAAAAACCCTAAGGACTGCTGTTTGTGTCCACTGCCAATTCAAAGTTACATTTATGCTGGAGAGGGAGCTTGTTCAGTTTTTCTGATTGGTTTGCTGCAGTACCTCTGCTCACCGACTACATATACCATCAAGATGTGGCACTAAACTAACCTAACGATGCGCAAATATCTTTTTCAGTATAATTCAAAATCGGTTTCCAGTGTTCAAACTGCTGAAATATTGTTTAGAACAGTTCCTCTTATCACTCTTCCCTCCAAATGTGTTCAAGAATACTCTGTAAACACTAGCTCTCCCCAGCTGCTGGTATGTTTTAATGGACTCCCATCTTTAGGTAAGGTAAGGGGGTTGCTGGACTGAAGATGACTCTTTTACAATTAAAGATGAAGAATACATAAACTAGGCCCCCATGAGGATATCTATTTTAGCTGTCATATTCTATTACAGTTCACAAGTGCTTTTTCAACACAGAGCAGAATATAAAGTGATTGTGCATAGAGTTTATCAACTGTCCTTTAGAATTTATCTGGAAATTTATTTCCATTACAGATAGCCACATACTATTTTACAATTTCAGTACTGTAAATAAGATGCTTTATTTCCATTAACATCCCCAGCAGGAAAAGACATGTAAACTACCTGTACCCCCCCAAAATGCTTATAATCATCTACCTTCTTCTTTTTCAACACACAGGACCCTGACACTGGGTGTCACAAAAGAAATTCTGAAAAATAACTAATGGTGTAACACTCTGGACATGCCAAAAACATATACAGAAAAAGGGCTTCAATGATTCTGAAAGGGGAAAAAACTCATCACATTGAGATTATAAGTGAGAAGTTTTTCACTGGAAAGAGAACACTTTGGGTTTTCTCTGCTGATTTTCTAACACTAGACATCTACTTAAAGTTAGCTTTTTTGCAGCTACTCTCCAGCACATCTGACTTGTGTGCCAAACTTGCTTAAGAATTAGGGATTTCCATTAGGGAACACCTTGCAGTTGAAGAATACTTGCCAAAATATGAAACCTTGCTGCTATGTTAACATATTTTATCATACTCTCCGCTGGTCCCCTGCTCCTTTTATAGAGAGTCAGTCACATTTTTCATTTGCTTTAGGCAGTAGACCTGATAGCAAAACCCTCCTGGGTCCACAGAAATGTATTACTGCAAGATCTATTGCTATACATTGCTTAATGGGTGCACAGAGTGGTTTTGTTTTTTTTTTTTTAAGAGGAAAAAAGAGTGTCTTCCTAATTTTGAAAACTAGATGTATTCATCCCAGAAATGGACTGACATAATACTTGTAAAAATAGTGATCTTCTTCTTCATTGTACCTCAAATGTTCATTAAGCAGAGAGAATAAGAGTAGATAAATAAAAATTAAAGAAATGGCAGTTCTGTGATTCAGCCGCTGCAGTTTGAGGAACTCCTGTACAGTTCCTTTATGCCACCACAACTCTACTGGTGACACATGTGACAAGTCACTTTGAGTCATGTTGAAAAAACTGAAGGATGCAAGCAAGAAGGCACTAAACAGAGACTTGGGCACGTAGAATACAGTCTGATTGAAACTAGTTTTAAAGCTTATGCAAATGCTTGCATATACCCAAGTCAATACTTGCAGGTACTCATCCCAGCCTTGTTGCGCTTGCACGGAGCACTGCTGACTGCAAAAAGGTCATCCATAAACTGGCTAAATAACAATAGCAACAACAGGCACCGTCTGCAAATACAGATACACCTCTAGATGTACCATGATACTGTCTGGGTGTCAGTGCACTGACTCCCAAAGATGTGATGAGCTCAAGCTCATGCAAGTGTTTCTGCTAAATCTAGACTACCTCCAGGAACGTGAGACTTCTGTTTTTGTATCCTTTCCCTGTCTTTCCTTGTTCTTCTTTTAGCCATTGTGCAGGGCTCTTTTTCTTTCTGGCCTCTTCTCTGGAAGTGAGAAAAAAGGGATATTCATGGAAGTAAGATTAAAACCCAGCTCAGTTCAACAAAGTTCCACCCTCCTCCACCTCCAAAACTTTTCAAAAGAATGTTAACAGCAGTTTTTCTCATAAAAACAAAACAAACCAAAACAACTCTCTGCAGTTAAAAAAAGAAAATAAAGGATACTGTAAAAAATCCAAACCTTCCTTAGAATTTTGTGTTTCAAATCCTTTAAGTGATTTCCCTCCTTTCTGTGTTTTTATGAAGTGTTTAAAAGCTTTAAGTAGCAATTATTTGACAGGTACAAGTCTCTTGTGTCTGAAAACCCAAACCCTGTATGACTGCTTAGCATTCTTCCATGAGAGGATCACACTAATACAATTGAATTTCTGAGCTCATTTAGTCTACCAGAATTAACATACTTAGAACAAATAATTAGACATTTGCAGTGTATGAAGGAAAGACTTGTTTTAAAGCACCGGAAATCTGTCAGTTATCACCAGAAATTGAGACTCTTCTAACACGGTAGAAAGCTCTACAAGCCAATGGTTTGAACTGTACTAAACACCTGGACATACTTTCACAGTAAATTTGCAGCAGTTGGCATATGCCAAACTCATACATTCTCTCTAGGTCCGTCTTTCTGACAATATTTAACAAAACAGCCTTTGTTTTTGGAACAGTGGATTCGACATTTTCTTATGCACCCTCCTAAGTAGTTCTCCCTGTGCTTTAATACGCAGTTCCGAGGCCAGCTGCAATGATCTCCCTGACCATCAAGCAATCATGACTTGGGAGTGGAATGAGACCAAGACAATGACATAGGTTTTCAAATCAGGTGCTTAAGAACTTCAAAATGCAGACACAGGGCACCGCGAAGGAAAGACATGAGAACATATACCACAATAGATTTTGGAAACAGATCCAGGAACTTTTCTGAAACATGTTAACATGTTATCTTGAATAGTCTAATAGGAGAGTCTTCAGCAGCTCCTTCCCTTCCCCCTCTCCAACAGGTCCACAGATATTGAGGACAGCAAGCACCATTACCTTGACTTTCTATATTACATATTCTACAACACTTTATGCTGAAATTCCTTAAACAACTCTATAAATGTTGATTAAGTCACATCTTTTGAAAAGACTGTCAATCTTAAAATATCTGGACAGAAAAAGCTTACATACCTATTCATAAATTGTTTCAACTTTTAATTGCCCTAACTACTAAACACTGTGCCTTGCTTCCCTTCTAAATTTGTCTTGTTTGGATTTTTGTTTGTTGTTGTATTTATGATGCCTTTGGGATTAAAAAATGTTCACCAAACCAAAACATTGAACCCATGCAAAATTTGCTGCACAAAAAGGGATGAGAAATGTCTAGGGATTGTACGATGGAAGTGGTTTTGTACAATTCCACACTTCCCCATTTCCATCCAGAATGACTTAAACTTTTGTATCTCCTAGCAAATTAGGGAGGAAGGAGGGCAGGAGGGCAGGAGGGGAGGAGGGGAGGAGGAGAAGAGGCAGGCAGGGAGGGAGGGAGGATAAACATCTGGAACAGAAATTGAAAAAACAGTTAAATGTTTGCTATTCTTAGTTGAGCAGAGGAATTAGGCTCAAGAGAAGGGGAAAGAAATGCAGGAGGACAACCTGCTTCAAGGCATTCAAAAGAACTCATGAACCTACTCAGCTAGCATGATTCTCAACTACCTTAAACTTAAAATGGATATTTCATTTCAATAGTCCATACAATTTAGTCCTTTTTGACATATACCACCTTCAGCATCAAGTTTTCCATTACAATATATAACTCCAGAAAAAGGATGTCAGGATTTGAATTGCCAGCATCTGTAAACCTGATTATAGTTCGATATTTCATTGCTGAAATAAAAGAACAGTTTTACCCCTTGTTGCCTCAGTTTTATGAAGAAAGATTTAGAAAGGTTTGTGTTATTGTTCCAAAAGAGATATTTCTGGATTCTCAGGCATAGAAATAACAGGAAAATCAAACTGTCCCTTCCTGGAATTTTTTCTTTAGAAAGATTGGATTGACATGGCAAGACATTTCTATGTTTCCTGCCTTTAACTGGAAATACTTGGATATTCTGAATCTTTAGTAAATACATAATTTCTTTCATCTTTTTAAACTGTAATTGAGATCAGTGGGTGTTAAAACAAAGTACAGCTTTAGACATTGTTAACAAAACCTGCTTCCTTTTCTCCATCACGTTTGCTCCTTAATTCAAAAAATGTATTACATGGCCCCGCCTTTAAAGGAAAAGCTATGGAAAAGACATTAACTTTAAATGCACAAAATGGGTAAAAAAGAGAGGTTTTCTATATTGCAGGGTGGCTAAGAGGAGCAAATGAAAGAATTCATATACGTAAAGTATTTTTTGTATTTTATAAAGATCTATGGCATTATTATATAAAATTGTATACGTAACATGTAAAATAGTTTATATGTAATAAATAATATATAAAAGTTCTTAGCATGGCTAGTGAAAGAACACCTACAGGAATTTGAATTTCCCTACAAACCCAATCACAGTGTCTTAATGCTCCAAAGCATCACTTAAAATAACAGCAAATGTAAGACTGCTTAAGTAAAATGCACATACAAATGTGACCACCAATTTCCTTGCAGATCTGATATCTGCACAGACAAGCAAACCCCAGAGATTCTCACTTGCAGATATATCTAAACTGACATGTTTCTCTGTTCATGTACTATATTGCTACTCAGGGTCTATTTTTGTCACTTACTGGATGCCTCCAATATTCCTGCACTAACTTTGGGCAGTTCCTGACTGTACCTAGAACAGAAAAGCTGAACTCTACTGTATCTATTCAATTTTTAATTTTTATTTTTTTTTAACTGCCTTTAAACCTTTCTGCTCACTGCACCTTCACATTCCCTCTTCTAAGCACTTTGCAGCTCAGAGTGGGAACAGTGAACTGCGTAGCACGGATGTCAGCTGCTGTCCATAAAACCCAGGCAACACATTTAAAGAACGTACCAGTACAAAACCGGATTTACTGCTGCAACTGCAGAACTCCCCACTGTGCAACAGCTGCCCATTTGGGTGATCACAATGACACACATGACCCAAAGGACAGATCCTGCCCTAGGTTTCCTCTTACCTGTCACCACATCTGTTTAGGTCTCATTCCCAGATTCTCAGATCTCTCCATGCCGTATTTGCTTTATTCTGATCAAACAATAGCTACCTTGTGTTTCAATGCCAATTCGTTCATTTGTTTCCCCTTTGTACTGACAGTTTTCAATGTTCGTTTTATTTTAATTATCTTATGTTACTATTTTAGCCCACCAGTAAGTTACAGTAACACAGCTGAGTTGTTTAATATGCTTCTTCAGTTGTTGTTAAAATTATTACCCTGTTTTTTTCTATTAGCAAAAACATCAGTAGCTATCTCCACATTGTTTTAATCATGGCTCCTGAGAACTCTGTCTAGTTCTTAAAGTTCTTTCATTTATAAGGTGACGAACTTCCCCACCACTGCACCCAACTTCCTCAGCCCCACCCTCCCTCCCAGTTCACTCCACCTTAGGGCTATCATTGTATTCTCATTTTCTACAGTATCATGCATTCTTTCATTCTGTCTCCTCTGCCATCGTTTTTGGAGGCTTTGTGCCCTTGCCATTTTCTTCATTTCACTGCAGGAAGACATCAGAAATGCAGCTTAAGTAAGTAACACATCCAAAAGCAACCTGCCAGCAAGTAAGCCAAAAAGGGGTCATCCATTTTCATGCACTAACAGACAGACTAATAGATCAGAACATCCATTAGAGTACACAGTCAAGCTTACAAACCACAGGTACTTACACAACTTCTAGTTAAGCCTGGTATTAAATCCTATATATTATCTTTGGCAAAGAAATAGCTTTCCAAAAGGCATGCCCTGATTTGAAGGTGTCAAAGGGAAGAGTGCTGTGTGCCTCAGCTGCTGATCCAGGAAATAAACACATTACCTTTAATATTGTAAAATTTTCAGTTTGCTTTTGTCTGCTTGCACATTTCAGTCTCTTGGTCTTGTTTTGTTTATTTCGATAAGAAAAAGAACCATTTAGTACCAGTGATGTTTTCACCTCTGTGTTCAAGTAATCCAGTCAAGTCTTCATCTCTTTCCTATAAGCAAAACTGCTGAACTCTGTTTTCACCCCCACTGACATTTCCTCTAACTCCTGGACAGATTTCTCATTCTCTTTTGAATTATTCTCATCTTTCAAAATGTAAATGCTAAACACTCTCAGCTGACATTCACAGATGTCCTGGTTTCAGCTGGGGTAGAGTTAATTTTCTTCACAGAAGCTAGTGTGAGGATATGTTTTGGATTTGGGATGCAAATAATGTTGATAAGGTGCTGATGTTTTGGGTTGTTGCTGAGCAGTCAAGGACAGTCCAGCTTCTCGTGCTGGCCTGCCAGCGAGCAGGTGGGGGTGCACGGGGAGCTGGGGGGGGGCACAGACAGGAGACCTGACCCAGGCTGGCCAAAGGGATATTCCATACCACACGACATCCTGCTCGGTATATAAAGCTGGGGCAAAGAAGAAGGAAGGGGTGGAGGGACATTCGGAGTGATGGCGTTGTGGCGTTTGTCTTCCCAAGAAACCATTACGCGTGATGGAGCCCTGCTTCCCTGGAGATGGCTGAACACCTGCCTGCCCATGGGGAGTGGTGAATGAGTGCCTTGTTTTCCTCTGCTTGTGTGCGCAGTTTTTGCTTTACCTATTAAACCACCTTTGTCTCAAACCAAGAGTTTTCTCACATTTACTCTTCTGATTCTCTCTTCCACCCCACCATGGGGGAGTGAGCAGCTATGTGGGTCTTAGCTGCCGGCTGGGGCTAAAGCACAACAACAGGTTTTCTTGGTGGAAGTAAATCCACCTCCTTTCTATTTACTTCTTTCTCATTTTCAAGGATTTTGCAAACTCTGGTGGCCACACTGTGAGCTCAGGTTCAATGTTTTCTGCTCTGACCCCTGTATAAAGCTGTTTTCAGAGACAAAAAGCCTCCCACCACATTTTATAGGAACACTTTCCTTTCCATGTTCCTGAGGCACTCACTCTTCACTTGCCTTGGTTAAAAGCATATGCTGGTCAAATTTACCATCACTCTCCTCTAAATTATTTTTCAATTCTGCCTTTCACCATCTCTGTCAGGCCTAGTAGAAAATGCAGTTCCTAGAAAGAACTGATGATGATCTCTCCCATTTGACAATTTTTTTTAAAGATCTGACACTATGTTAATTGTATCTTAATGGCTTTAACATGGGCTCTCTTCACAGCATACAATGCTATTAAGAAAAATTATGCCAAGTGGTATTAAACATTTAACAAAAATCATTAGTTCCAGACAATTTATCCGTATTAAGCAAACATGAATCTCATCAAGGGATGCAATTGAAGCCTGCTGACAGTTTTTATTTTCCATGTAACAGTTCTGATGAGCATTAACTATATTCGTCACTTTTAAAATCATAGAACCATAGAAAAGATTGGGTTGGAAGGGGCCTTTAAAGGTCATCTAGTCCAACCTCCCTGCAAGAAGCAGGGGCATCTTCAACTAGATCAGGTTGCTCAGAGCCCCGTCCAACCAGACCTTGAATGTTTCCAGGGATGGGTCATCTACCACCTCTCTGGGCAACCTGTGCCAGTGTTTCACCACCCTCATTGTGAAAAACTTCTTCCTTGTATCTAGTCTAAATCTACCCTCTTTTAATTTAAAACCATTGCCCCTTGTCCTATCACAACAGGTCCTGCTAAGGAGCCTGTCCCCATCTTTCCTGTACCCTACTTTCTTTAAGTACTGGAAGGCTGCAATAAGGTCTCCCCAAAGCCTTCTCTTCTCCAGGCTGAACAACACCAACTCTCTCAGCCTGTCCTCATAGGAGAGGGGTTCCATCCCTCTCATCATTTTTGTGGCCCTCCTCTGGACCCTCTCCAACAGGACCATGTCTTTCCTGTGCTGAGGGCTCCACAGCTGGATGCAGGACTCCAGGTGGGGTCTCATTAGAGTGGAGCAGAGGGGCAGAATCACCTCCTTCGACCTGCTGGCCACGCTGCTTTGGATGCAGCCCAGGACACGGTTGGCCTGCTGGGCTGCGAGCGCGCATTGCCGGCTCATGTCCAGCTTTTCATCCACCAGTACCCCCAAGTCCTTCTCAGCAGGGCTGCTCTCGATCCCTTCAACCCCCAGCCCGTATTGATACGGGGGGTTGCCCCGACCCAGGTGCAGGACCCTACACTTGGCCTTGTTGAACCTCATGAGGTTCACACGGGCCCATTCCTCGAGCTTGTCCAGGTCCCTCTGGATGGCATCCCCTCCCTGAGGCATGTCAAGCGCACTACTCTGCTTGGTGTCATCATTTTAAGTCTAATTAATTTTTCTTCAAAAAATTACAACTAGTAGTGAACTATTGAACTTAAAGATGTTAATCTGGTTCCAGAATTAATTTACAGAAACAAGTTATGGAAGAAGTACAATCTATGACAAATTGCAAACAGGGTCTTAGAGCCACCACTCTGTGGGCTTGCAGAATCCCTGTCCTGGTTTCAGCCAGGATAGAGTTAATTTTCTTCACAGAAGTTAGTGTGAGGATATGTTTTGGATTTGGGATGCAAATAGTGTTGATAATGTGCTGATGTTTTGGGTTGTTGCTGAGCAGTCAAGGACAGTCCAGCTTCTCGTGCTGGCCTCTCGAGCAGGCTGGGGGTGCACGGGAATCTGGGAGGGGACACAGCAGGAGGGCTGACCCAGGCTGGCCAAAGGGATATTCCATACCACATGACGTCATACCCAGTACATAAACTGGAGTTGTCCGGTGGGTGGGAATCGCTGCTTGGGGACGGGCTATCGATCATCGGGCAATGAGCAATTGTTGTATTGGCATCACTCGTTCTTATACATTCCTTTGTTGGTATTATTATTGTTGTTGCCATTGTTGTTTCCTTCTCTCTTGCTGTCCTATTAAACTGTTTTTATCTCACCCACGAGGTTTTTTTCCCAATTCCCTCCCTCATCCCGCTGGGGGAGAAGGGAGTGAGCCAGCAGCTGCGTGGTGCTCAGCTGCCGGCTGGCGCTAAACCACAACAATCCCTCTGAATCAAAGTACAAAACAAGCTACATTAAAGCTATTTCCTTTATGTTACCAAATTTTGAAATGAGTTTGATCTGAAAAGGCTGCAGGGCACATGACTCCCTAGTGTTATCCCACAACAAAAGGACAAAGCATGCAGAGATGAAATCATCAGCAACATATAAGAAAGTTACCAACAGCTGTCCCATTCTGACAGACATGATATGTTCTAATACAGTAAAATATTTCACAAATTTATTAATTAAAAAAGTAAAGTCTTAGCAGACCACTATTTCAATGGCATGCCTAATGTCATCTTTTTGCTCTTTATTTTTTTTTACAAGGAGAGCCATGAAAGTCCTGATAAATTCAAATGAAAATCAGTCTTTGTTGTCTCAGCCAAAGCTTCTTCCTCTCTTTATCTCCCCTAAATACAAGAATCTACCTACAAGGTTACAGGAAATATTGAGAACATTGAGCTGGTCTCAAGCATAATAATCACTTACTTGTTGCTGAAGAACTGTTAGAAAATATCCAGGTCACGGAATTATAAAGAAAAGAGCAAATAGAATGGCCACAACCTCAGAGCATATAATACACATTTTGTGGACTGCAACAGTGAAACCTCAGAAGTGAACACAGTTTCTTCTGTCTGAACATAACCCGCTGAGGCCAGCAGCCAAAATAACCAAATAGTCTAACTGTGCTTTTACAGCAAATTATATAATTTCACAGTTGTAGATCGTATTACCAGATGACATCATATTTTTGAGCTAATGCTTGAAACTCCTGGCTGAAATCTACTGTTTGTGAGCATACTGTCAAAAAGTCTGTAGCTCAGGTATATCCTGAAATCTTACCCCGTGCTTTACAGTTCATCATTAAATGCACAGATGACTATAAAATAGTAAAATATAATCATATAAAAACTCATTTTTACTCAGAAAATGAAGTATTAGGGTCAGATATGTGCTACCTAGAAAGTAAAAATAAACAAACCACCATAAATGGCTTAAATACATTTAGTGCTTGCTGTGTATATCAGCTATGTGAAGACACAAAAACCAATGGCATTTTTAAAATAAATTGCACTGTAATTACAATGAAACAGGAATATATTAATGCAATGCATGAAATATAATAATCAGATAATATCTTATCAGGAAAGTGTGACTCAAAAAATAAACTTTAGTCATCACACAAGCAGTCTGCCAGGGGTCACACAAAGGGATCACAAGAACAGACTCTAACATACTAGCCACTCCCTCTAAAAAAGATTTTTAGTAAATGTACAACTCAATGTTATATCAAAGGAATCACTTCTGTTGATAAGTACACTACATATAGCATTCACTGGAAGTCTCAGAAAATAAACATACCAATGAACTGTCACCTGTGGCTATAACATAGGGATCACAACTGACTGAATTCAGGAAACTGAGCCTAATATGGGGCTATTTTTGTCTACATGTTTAAGACTATACAACTGATTCATTGACTAAGTATATTTTATAATTTTTTGCCTGTGACTTGACTCTTAAAAATAGAGGTGGAGAACATTTAAGGTTCTGAGCATTTAAAATGAGAAAAGACTGGAGGAGTTGAACAAGTAAGGATATTCAAGAAAAAAAGACTCAAGGACAAAGGAATATAGCATTAAGAAAAAGGCAACGAGAGGATACAATACTGCTTAGCCAGATTAACATTTACTGCACATTATGTAAATATCTCTGAATAATATAAACCCATACATGTTACACTAAAGAAGATATTAAGGTCTTAAGCTTGTATACAACAGTCTTCACAAAAAACAGGGACAGCAAAACAAATAGGCTCACTAAAAATATATTCTGAAAAGGGATGAAAACACTGTAACATTATTCAGCTTATTTCTATTTCCAAGAGAGTTTTCAAGATTGTAGGCAAATCTATCATTCTTGATTTACCCTACTCATAAATAGAATAAGAGTATTTAGGGCAACATCTGCTGGAATTTACCCCCAAATGTTCTCTCTAGCCACAATTTGTAAATAAATCTCCTTGGATTTAAAAATTATGATAACTGGTCTCCTCTGGATCTAACTTTCAGTGGTGTCAGTATCCAACACGGACAAAGGCACTCTAATACACATTTCAAAATATTTTGTTTCTTTTTCAGAGACCTAGGCAACAAATAAATAAATGCTTGGTTTTTTTCCCCAATGTTTATTTTACTTTTCTGCACTGATTACTTTTCAGTTCCATTAAAAACAGTCATTAGTTTGACTGTTTCATCCAGATTTGTTTCAAGGGAATCTAATCCTTATATAATCGGATGCTTTTCTGCATTGGTTAGATTTCAGACTCCGAAAGACTAGGTTATAGCCTAGCCTAGCCTTTTCATCTTATCACGCAATTCAAGTCTACTAAAAGTGTTTGACTATAACAATATAGCTAATGTGGCAAGAAAGCGCAGAGAAAGAGCTGCTGATTTAATGGTAGTATCATTAGGCACCAGAGATTCAATTCTGAAAGGGAAAAAAATGCACATGACCCTCTTTTACGTTGCTCCTCTTCCAGAAACAAGAGCTCCCAGAATCCTAAATGTATAAATATACATATAGGAGTTTTGCAATTACAGTACGTCAGCCATAACATTACATTATATATAGCATCACTGTAAGAGGAAACAGATCAATTCTATGTGTACTTTCTTTTACTAAATCTCAAATCCATGGACCATCACATCTGCTTTGCTGTCAAGCACACATGATGAGCATTATACCCATGACTTATGCAAAAATCAATTATTTTTCAAGTAGATGATCTAGGCAAACAGAACAAACACAGAAAACACAAAATGTTTGTGGCATATACAGTTTCCCTATATAATTCCTTATGCAATAGATAAGTAGCAGTTTATCCCAGATGTTTTTCACTTCCACTCTCAGGTACAAAGTCGTTGGTTTCAGAGCAAGGAGTGGAAATTCACAGGGATCACCGAAATGACTTAAAAATCATGTAGCATCCTCTCACCCTATGCACTACCTGTCTATGACATTAAATAATTCTGCTAAATGTACATCACAGAATAGGACCTGCCTAGTTAAGCTCCCGTAATCCTACTGTTACGCTTGTTTTTTCAATCACCTGCCACTCCCTGCTCTCCTCCCTCACTACTTCATTCATCTTGGCAGGCAGCTCTGCAGGAACAACCAGCAGCTGCTGCGTCTGCAGAACCTGGCAGTAGATGACAACAATGCTCTAACAATACGCGCTGGAGACGCAAGCGCTGCCTATTTCAGTGTGCTCTCTACAGGCTTCTCAGCCAAAATCCAGTCAGGACATGGAAGTTTCAATTATTTAAATTAACTAAAATAACAAACGGGAGACAAAACGAGGTTTCGCTCTGCATTCCAGAAGAGGCAGAGGCCTTTCAGTGCAAAGTAAAGATCCAACTCATTGAGAATAGAGAGCTCAATAAATCAGTTTGCACTTATTAACAACAATTAGCTCAAGGTATTAAAAACATTTTAAAAGAATCTTTAAAAAATAGGCTTACAGAGTGCCTTATAGACAGTAATGAGCCCTAGTAGGATTATTATCAATAATATTGGTGGAGAAAATCCTAATACCCATCCCATTACTAGTAGTATGCCCACAGCTGCACATAGATTTATGTGAAGAAAGCACAAAACCCTCTAGATCAATTTATAATCTGTATGTTGAGGAAAAACAGGAGTTTATTACTGTTCGGATTTTAAGCACAGAATCAAGCACCACTTCATAACAAAAAAGGTTTTACTTTTTCCCACAAAAAAATATGCACAAACTTATATTGTGCTGTAAAAAAAAAAAAAACCACAACTAAAAAGACATTCCACCCAGCATGCAGTCTTCTTTCCACCATAAACTCATAGGGCGAAAATACCACCATTTCTATATGCCTAGGCCAGTAGCTAGCCAGTTATTTGTTACCTTTGAATCCACCAAGGGATAGAGTAAAATGTTATTTTCATTAAGTAGCTGTAGTATTTAAATTTGGAGTGTTGTATCAAGAGGCTATCCCTGCACTGCTGGGATTTTACACAATATAGAAGGTTCCATGTTCTGGGTACATGCGGTGTCCGTGTCCGGTGTTGTTGGGACGGGGCTGCGCAGTGCCATGTGCCCATGATGACCAGTCACTGCCAGTTCCAACCACCTCCAACAGACCCACTGCAGGACACAGCCGAGCCCATTGGCCATGCTGGTGGTGCCTCTGTGAAAGCATATTAAAGGCAAAAACGGTGGACAGAGAGAGGCAGAGGGAACAAAAAGGGTGAGAAACAGCAGAGGGAACATCAAGGTCAGAGAAGGAGGAGAAGGAGGTGCCATTTTAATCAGCAATAAATTAAATTAATTTTCCCCAAGCTGAGTCTGCTTTGCCTGTGATGGCAATTGGTAAGTGATCTCCCTGTCCTGATCTTTTCTTCCCCCACCCACTGAGGCAGGGGGGTGATCAAGCAGATGGGTGGGAGTTTTGTCCTTAGCCAAGGTTAATCCACCACACTGGGTCAAATGCTTAACGAGCAGCTTCCCGTTTTACAAGGGCAACTACCAGAACAATCGTGTCCAAACACTTTTTGGCATGAAAAGCTTCTACATTCCAGACAAAATAATATATTTCATCACAAGGCCTGTTCGTGACCTAATTTTCTAATTTTGTCTGGAGAGAGCTGCCAGGATACATATCGCCAAGAACACTGAGCCAGTAAGCTGAAAACAAGCTTGAATCCAGAATTCCAGACTGCACCAGCAAAAAACTCATTCTGAATATACCCTAGGTTTACTAAGCTACGTAAGACCATGACCAACAGTTACATCCGAGCAAAGATTTAATTCTCCGAATCTAACTATAGGAAAGTACAAGCCACTGAGTACCTGGCTGACACAATATGCTTAGCAGACAAATTGTAATGCAACACTCATTTTAGGATGAAAGAATAAATTGAATCTAAGTTAGTAAAAAATGTAACTGATTTTTCAATATCCCTTTTGAGTGACAGCTGAAAATATGCAAACCTATAGTCCATTCTTCAGAGACAGAATTCAGTGACACAAAAAGACATACAAAAGTAACAGATGTTCCTTACTTCTTCTAGAAAAGTTCTTCTGAACTTTTCACTCAGGCAAGCTTCAGCAGTATTGGTATTTTAACACCTCCAAAACAGTAGAAAAGAAAAATTCTCTAATGAATACATACATTCAATGCTCTAGTCTTAACAAGACAACTGTTGCATAATGACCATCAAAAGATTTAAAAAAAAAAAACAAAAAAAAAAAAACAACAACAAACCACCCTAGAAACACACCCTACTCTTTCCTTTCCAACACAGGATAGCTGTATATAGTCTGGAGGTAACCTGATTTCAGAGTATGTGAAGATATCAAGAAGAAATGCGGTTTGGGAGCAGTGCCTGGTACACAGCTTCTTCACTTTTAACACTTCTTTTTTTTTTAATATGCACCTAAGGCAGAGAGCAGCAAGGTCCAAAAATCAGGTTTCACCTTCCTTCCTAAGATGTTACAGTCAATGTAAATCAGAAAGCATTAAAATCACTTAGGCAAGTGGGAACAGAATGAGGACAAGGTCATAGAATTACAGAATAACAGAATCTTTGCATTGGAAGGGGCATTTAAAGGTCATCTAGTCCAACCCCCCTCCAAGAAGCAGAGGCATCTTCAACTAGATCAGGTTGCTCAGAGCCCCGTCCAACCAGACCTTGAATGTTTCCAGGGACAGGTCATCTACCACCTCTCTCGGCAACTTGTGCCAGTGTTTCACAACCCACATTGTGAAAAATTTCTTCCTTATATCCAGCCTAAATCTACCCTCTTTTAATTTAAAACCGATAGCCTTTGTCTTATTGCAATAGGCCCTGCTAAAATGCCTGTCCTCATCTTTCCTATAAGACCTCTTTAAGTACTGGAAGGCTGCAATAAGGTCTCCCCAAAGCCTTCTCTTCTCCAGGCAGAACAATCCCAACTCTCTCAGCCTGTCCTCATAGGAGAGGGGTTCCATCCCTCTCATCATTTTTGTGGCCCTCCTCTGGACCCTCTCCAACAGGACCATGTCTTTCCTGTGCTGAGGGCTCCACAGCTGGATGCAGGACTCCAGGTGGGGTCTCATTAGAGTGGAGCAGAGGGGCAGAATCACCTCCCTCGACCTGCTGGCCACACTGCTTTGGATGCAGCCCAGGACACAGTTGGCCTTTGGGCTGTGAGCGCACATTGCCGGCTCATGTCCAGCTTTTCATCCACCAGTACCCCCAAGTCCTTCTCGGCAAGGCTGCTCTTGATCCCCTCATGCCCCAGCCTATACCGATGCCTGGGGGGTTGCCCTGACCCAGGTGCAGAACCCTGCACTTGGCCTTGTTGAACCTCGTTGAGGTTCACATTGGCGCATTCCTCGAGCTTGTCCAGGTCCCTCTGGATGGCATCCCGTCCCTTAGGTGTGTCAACCGCACCACTCAGTTTGGTGGCATCTGCACTTGATCCCAATGTCTATGTCACTGAGGAAGATATTAAAGAGTACTGGTCCCAGTACAGACCCCTGAAGGACACCACTTGTCACCACTGTCCACACCACTTGTCACCAATCTCCACCTGGACCACTACCCTCTGCATGTGACCATCCAACCTATTCCTCATCCGCTGAACAGTCCACCCATGAAATCCATCTCTCTCCAATTTAGAGGGAAGGATGTTGTGGGGGACTGTGTCAGAGGCCTTACAGAAGTCCAGATAGACAACATCTGTAGCTTTCTTCCCTTGTCCACTAGTCACTCCATCCTAGAAGGCCACTAGGTTGGTCAGGCAGGAATTGCCCTTGGTGAAGCCATGCTGGCTGTCTCGAACCACCTCCCTGCCCTCCATGGGCCTTAGCATGGCTTCTAGGAGGATCTGTTCCATGATCTTCCCAGGCACAGAGGTGAAGATGACAGTTCGATAGTTACCAGGGTCCTCCTTGCTACCTTTGTTTTAAAATGAGTGCAATGTTACCCTTTTTCCAGTCTCCAGCAACTTCACCTGACTGCCAGGACTTCCTGAGTATCATGGAGAGAGGCTTTGGAACTACCACCACCCACTCTCCCCCGAACCACCATGGCCTTGAACCTGATCTTCTCTTGCAGTGGAAGGGACTTTGCTCTTTCAGTCCCCATCTTGCAGGCTATCCCCTTGAGAGGTGTGCGAAGAGACAACTGCCAGTGAAGACTGAGGCAAAGACGTCACTCAGTACCTCAGCCTTCTCCTCATCTGTTGTTACCCATCTGCCAGTCTTGCTCATCAAGGAGGGTATACTTTCTTTGGTCTTCCTTTTCTGGCTGACGTTCTGGCTGACATGCCTGCAGAAGCCCTTCTTACTATTCTTTGCATCCCTTGCCAAGTTCAGCTCCAGCCGTGCCTTGGCCCTCCTGACCTCATCCCTACACAACCGAGCAGCATCCCTGTACTCATTCCATGATACTATCATTCCAGATATAGGACCATGCTTCCACTGCCTGTGCATTTCCTTCTTGCCTTTCAGTTTGACCAGCAGGTCTTGACTCAGTCATGCTCATCTCATGCCTGCCTTTCCTGATTTCTTACATCTGGGGATTGAGAGCTCTTGCACTCTATGGAAAACATCCTTGAAGATCTTCCACCTCTATCTTCTGCTCCCTTGTCCCTAAGGGCAGTTTCCCAGGGCATCCTACTGACTGACTCCCTGAAGAGCTGGAAGTTTGCTTTCCTAAAATTCAGGGTCCTGACTTTACTCTTCAACTGACTCATATCCCTCAGGACTGCAAACTCCACCAATGCATGATCACTGCAGCCCAGGCTGCCTCCAATCTTGATGTCACCAATTAGCTAACATGCATTGGTGACCAACAGGCCCAGTACAGCAACCCCTCTGGTAGGGCCATCTATTACCTGGCTTAAGAAGTTACCCTCCATGCACTCCAGGAGTCTCCCAGATTGCCTATAGCTTGCTGTGCTACTTTTCCAGCAGATGTCAGGGTGGCTGAAGCCCCTCAGCAGGACAAGAGCCTGTGAGCGTGATTGCCTCCTGTAGCTGGAGTGAGAAGGCTTTGTCAATAGACTCCTTTTGGTCAGGTGGCCTGTAGCAGACACCAACCACAAGGTTCCCTTTGTTGCCTCAGTCCCTGATTTTTACCCATAAGCTTTCAACCTGCTCATGGCTATTCCTCAGAGACAGCTGTTCACACTCTATCCAGGGCAATGCTTCCACCCTTCCTTCCTCGCCCATCCCTTCAGAACAGCCTATAGCCATCAATAGCCACACACCAGTCATGGGATTTGTACCATCAAGTTTCAGTAATGACTACCAGGCCATAGCTTTCAAGTGGCACAGTGGCTTCCAACTCCTCCTGTTGTTGCCCATGCTGTGCGCATTGGTTTAGAAGCACTTCAGCTGGGCTGTCAGCCGTGTAACCCTCTTAGAAGAACCTCCTTCAGTTCCTCTGAGGTCTTTCTCTGGTGCAGCAGGCTGAGAGGCCTTGCTAGCACCCTATCCCTCCAACCTTGGTGTGTCATCCCACAGCTTCTCATGGGTGAGCCTCATATTATCCCCCTTCCCCTTCGTCTCTAGTTTAAAGCCCTGTCAATAAGATCCTCTAGCTTGCAAGCAAAGACCCTCTTCTCTCTTTGTGAAAGGTCTTTTGTGTTTGTCAAAAACTGAAAGTTGTAATAAAGGATGCAAATGAGAAGAGTAGTAGATATCCACCAGAGAAGAGGACGGAGAAACAGAACAGGTTACACAGATATGGCATCAAAATGAAAAGAAATGCCAATACAAAACATGAGCCCTATGAATCATCATTTGTCTTTCTTACTACTAAAACCCAATGTCTAATCTCGTCATAGGCTGGAGAGGGAAAAAAACAAACAATATGGAATTTGGAGATCCAGGTGCAATCATCTACTTCTTCCGATAATGCTAATAATACTGTTTCTCAACAAATCTTTCAAAAGCCTAAATGAGAAAGAGTAGAAAATAATTTCTACATAAAACACCACCATAAATCCTAGTTGAAACACAACCCTTAAATTTAAGCCTTTTTCACTACTTTAGAAAAGACCGAGGAGAAACATGCTGCTTGATGCAGAGATGTTCCCTGTCACCATAGTGGAATGCACAAGTATTAATACTAAACTGCAGCATGACAGAGGAACAGAGAAAAAAGGTAGTAAAAAGAACCTTGGTTAATACTGAAATAGATTTCTTAATGAGGTTATGGGAAGTCCCTCACTGGAGGTTTCTAAAAAGAAGCAAATATTTACCTGGAATGACATAGGAATCGATCCTGCAAGCATGAACTAAGTGATCTTGTGGGGTCTACACAAACTTGAGTTTTCCAAAGGTTAATGTTAAGAGCTTCTTCTATCAAGGCTAATAGCAGTGAATACAGGTGATAATTGTTTCTCATGAAGGAAATGAAAATACATAGGTAGAATTCTTGTTGCTTATTTAAGAAAAGGACAAAAGAAATTCAGTTGATTTTTTTTTTTTAAGATACAACTTTCAGAAGACAGACCACATGTGGTATGCTGACAATCATGTTTAAAAGAAGCTAAGGGAATCTAGAAAAAAGTTCTGAAACATATTTTGTATGGTGACACCTTACCTTGAATATTATCCTCAGGCTTGGGCATAAGTTTTTAATGAAGATTTCAACAATCTACAGAGGTTGGGGAAAGCACAAAACCAGCTCATGCCAGAAACATGATCTAGCTGGGGAAAACAGAAAGAACTACAAAGAGAAGAATGATCAAAAATAAGGTATCAACTCTCCATTATTCAAAAATACCACTATCAAGAATGTGGTTATGAACTTTTCCCCATGTCTATTAGGCCACCAGGGAAAGGATATAAAGAATGGGATTTAATTTGCAGCAAGGTTATTTTGCTCTCACATTAGAAACTGGCATTTTATCTATACATACAGTGGAAAAACTATATGACATCATTAAATAGGATATGTTAGAGTGTCCTACCTGGGAGACTTCTAACATATTTCAATGTTCTTAAATTTATATAATGTGTGGTCTAAGTAGATTTAAGCAGGCCTCTGCAAACTGAATCAGTTGAGGTCAGATGACCTTCATGCAGTTATATTTCTGTGTGTCTAAATATCCCTGAAAAAGTAAGACCTACATGTTCAATTCAGCCATCAAAAATTTATGTAACCATGTCAGAAGAAACAAATCAGAAACTAAATATATTTTAACAGTGAACTAGGTTAAAAAATGATGCATTGTAGAAATGTCTGAGTATTTATGAAATAATAATTTATACAGAGAAACATCTACTTTTATATAGATAAATTTTTGGTAAAAATTCTGAATTTTAAATACTGTCAACAATAATTAAAAAACAAAACCAAAACATCACCCCCCCAACCCTCTGAATGATTGGTATAAGATCTGAGTAAGACCATCAGTATCTGGAAAAATACCATATTCTTTCTGGAGGACTTTCAGTAACCTTGGAGTTTTCTAAACTGCTCAAACCCAATACTCAGCAATAAACATTGGTCCTATCTCAAAGGCTATACTTTGTTTGACTCTAGAATACAAAGATAGGTCAAAACATTCATGGTTTCCTCAGAGGAATGCCCTTCATGTACTAAGTGAGAAGTGCTATATCTACTCTTGAAATTATCAAAGCTTTTATACATGTCAGGCAGAACAAAGTTTCCCTCCCTTAAATTTGTCCTCCTGAAGACCACTACAAAACTCTTGCTCAGAGGCATTAAAGTTTATTCTATAACTCTCATTGCTTTTTTGGTCCTGTTTACTGGCTGCTTTGTAAAGAGGAGAAATCCAAGGTTTTCTTTTTAGAACTCTCCCAAGGACCGACAGCATGTGGCAACTCATTCACAATCAAGTGGCAAAAAGGCTGTAACACTACATTGCCTAGAGGAGCTCAAGCTCTCCAGCATGTGGGCGGCAGCCAATATGTTCCAATACACATCTGCGGGTAAGACATCGGAGGTCTGAACAGAACCAACATGATATCAAGGACAAGCAGCAACCTTCTAGGGATTAACATTACACCCCGTCAGAGCTCTTCGAAGCTCATGTTCAGAGAGGTACTGTTAAATTCGACTTGGATGGGAAAAAACATATCCACTTGAACAGGTGTACCTGGAAATCCCACCTGTGAATTCAGCACTATAATCTCCCCATTTCATTAATTTTCCCACTCTTCTCCAATGCCATCGTCACTCTAACTCAGGGTTCATAACGACACACTGTTCTGAGTTTCTCCCACTCAGTTCTTTTATAAACAAATTGTCAATGAATAAAAGTTTTGGCCATTTTATCCACTTTTTCAAGGTGATATGAAAATGCCATACTGTGACTGTCTCTCACGACAGAACATGCAACATTCAAATCATACAGAAAACAGCCTTCATGCATTTTGGTGTGTTCCAAATCAATGACCAAGAACTACAAACAAGATCTTGGCATTTTAATAGGCACTCTAATAAAACTTTCAGCTCAGTACTAGGTACTGAAATACAATGAACAGAATTTTAGGAACTAAAAGGACAAGGACAGAGAAAGTAGAAACTGCACTATTGTAATCAGTGAGTGCTCTTCCAGACTTTCTCTAGTTGTAAATTTAGAAAAGGATATAGCAGAACAGAAGGGAAATGGACACACAAATAAGAAGTAGAAAGGGAGGACATGAGTGAAAAAAATAGTTACAAGTCAAAATAGCTGTAAGGAATGCAAATGAAGAAAATATGGAAAAAGGAAAAAAAAAAAGCAGAGGAATTACTAGCTGCCGTTTATGGATCCTGCCATTTATAATTAAAATATGTATGCCATAAGGTACCTAGAAGAAGCTCCAACACAGTCAAGGATATTACAATGTCTTTATGAAACTCAGGTTGGCAAAGCCAGATCTTCCATGATCATGAGAAAAGTGAAATGAAAATCCGTAACTATAAATAATAACGTAGGTTTTAAATACTAATTAATAATAAAACACATGAACAAAATGCTCAGTGACATTCTGATAGAGTGACTAGAATATTTACTGAAGTCTTTCAGAACAGAAAGAGGACAGCTGTTTAAAAATATTTTGGGGACGAATTATTCATTATTCCTTTGATTTGTGTAAGCTTTTTGATAACTTGTTATTCACTCTAATATTCTATAAAATTGAGTAAATGATGAAGTTACTGCTTTAACACTATTCCTCTTTAATAGACCTGTTTTCTCTTTTTTATAATGTAAGTTTGATCACTCTTCTGTTTCTTTCTCATTGCACACCCTTTTTCCTACTCTCATCTTTTCTGCTTTTCTTCCAGCTCAGAACTGTATTTGCTGCCTCACTACTTTTTTTCCGCAAACTCAAACCGTCATTCCCGTCTCACAATACATACAGGTGCTGCATGCCATTTGACATACGAAAGGCAACAAAGCAGTTGATCGAGAAAGGAAAGAAATACAATGTTGAAGTTGAAATACAGCGTATCATCCAACTGATTATTTGTCAGCCAACAGATTAAGTAATAAGAGCTTCCCCCTTACACAAAATTTTATGCACAGTTCAATCAATGCTTGTCATCAGGCTGGGCTTGGCCGTTAAGTTTCAACCACATCAGAGACTGCAAGTTTGAAGAAAATCAGTGGTGGTGCTGACTCCTGATCTGAAGAACTACTCCTCTAAAGCCCCTGCTGCCTGGATCTAAACACAGGGCAGGCACCCAGCTAGCATGTGGGTGTGCAGCATCCTAGCCCAGCAGATGGGCTGCAGGGAGAGTCTGTCAGAAGAACGTTTATCAGAGCTGGTGTTGAGCACAAATCCTTCACTATGCCTTTTAACTAATATTTCTGCATTGAATGCACAACTTCACATGCTGCAAACTCTACAAGCTGGAAAGGTTATTTCTTGGTGCCTCTGTGGGGTGAAACACGTTGAAGGGAGCAATATCCCTATATCAATATTTTGAAACACAGAGATTATATTGTTCGAGTGGACTAAAAAAAGTCTTTGTCATGTTAATTTTTAACATTAATATGCACATTTCCATGGCTAATGTGACCTACAGACCTGTAGGCAAATTCTGGATTTATACCTAAAGTATTTTTTTCACTGGCATGGTTATTGTCAGAGGGCACATCTCCTTTGCTCATTCATCTGACATGGGAAATGGCTTCAGACTGCTTTATACACACTTCACTTTTTTGCATTCTGTAAAAGTCAATTTTAAAAGTTTGACTAAAAGTAGAACTTTAAAGGGCTTCAATTAACAAGAATTCAGCCTACCCAAATAAAATCCTTATTAACAGAGGCTAAATGAAACTTGAACTGCACTATAAACTAATTAAACATTTTTAAAGGAACTTCCATGAGCTTAACCTAAATTGGTTTAACCAACTTAAACCACTTTAACTTCAAACACCAATAGGCCTCAGATTTCTTACCCTCTCATGATTTTAGCACATTCTGAATGTACACAAATACTGAACTTTGGCAGCAATTCAGCTCTGCACCATGCAAACACCACAGCTACAGGAAAGGACTACGGTCTACAAAGGTGCCAGACCTGGCCTTTCTTTAGGTCTAAGAGAAGTTTTGTGAAACTAAATTTTGTCAGTACAGCCAGATTTGTCTAATGCAGTGTGATCTGGAAACCAGTTAAATGGCATTTTGCCACCTTTGTACTGTGAGTTTGTAGATCAAGTTACCTAAATCTATACAGATCCCATTTTTGGGTACAACCCTTTACACGAGCATTATCCAAGTATTTTCAGAAAACCATGATTCCTCTTAATTAAGTGTTAGTTTAAAAATCTGTTATAAGGTTGTCTACATGCTAACATAATCCAAGAGCCTTAAGAGGCCCCACAGAAGGTAGGATGTTGGTACAGTAAAGCCCATCTTTGTGTGGCCCCTGCTCTGGCAAGACCCTAGGCTGAAACAGGGGGTGGCAAACCCACATGCAGTTAGAAGGGACAGTATGGGTCTGTCACCGTCAGTGACTTGCCACCAGCATCTAACTCCTTGTCAGCCCTGACTGGACAGATAACAGGATAGATTATAACTTAGACAGTTGGTAGAACAGGAGTGGAAGGAGGGGGAAAAGCATCTAGCTCTGGAAGAAAAACATTTGAACTGTCTAAACGCAGAACCTAATTTAGCCTCCCTCTCTGAGTCACTTTTAAAAAGATGGAGGCATCTTCTTCCACTCAGTAGAAAGAGTCCAAGAAGATGAGCTGATGAAGCTGACATGCAGTAAGCTCATAGGTAGACTCACAAGTAGGTGACCACGAAATCCCCATCTGTACCTTTCCACCTTCAAAGGTGTTATCCTTTGTTATTAAGTCTATCCTTCTGCACTTTTGAAACAAAAGGAACACAACCCATTGTTTTAAAGTGCTCATCTAAAAGATCACACTATTTAAAACTTGCATCACACCATAATTATCCTGATTTATTTGGCCTCCAGTACCAACTCACTTTTAAACTTCACAGCTAAGTAAGACACACATAAAAAACCAGAAACAGCTTGCATGTGATATTTAAAGATACTATATTTAAATGTCATGTCTTGACAGGAAAGAAGCTACTATGAAGACCTTGAATATTGAAAGCAATTAAATATTGATATAAAAATTAGTAGGAATGGAAAGCTATTAACGAAGATTAGATTTGCAAGGTCACATGTGAAGACAATGAAAATTATTCTGGAACTCTTCACAGGCAAACACCCCTGATTGTAGTAAAATTTTGAAGTGTTACCTATACTCCAAAGTGTGTCTCTACACAGCTATAAAGCATCTGAACGATTTAACTGACAAGTAAAGAAAACTGGAGAATGTATTATACACAGATTTCTAGTTATATATATTTAACACTAAATTCAATACATTCTGCCTTCTCCTCTAGCGCAATATTCATCTGCAATTCCTGTTGTTACTACCTTCTGGATCAGAAGGAAACTAATTTTCTTTCATTAAAAGTAATTAATTAATAAACAATAACAAATAAATAATAGTAATAATAATAATAAAAAAGATGCAGACCTTTAATGATATCAGCATATTTTATTAATTAATCAGTTGTAAGTAGGTGCCCCAGAAAAAGCAAATTTTATGAAAGGGTATAAAAAAGAACAGGTGTAGTGCTTTGGCAAGACAGATTAGGAAGATGGTACAGGAGAAAATGTTGCAAAGAGCAGTTGAGATACTGTATTTTGTGTGTCCTAGGAATAGTTTTTTGGTTTACAAAACCCAGAAAATTAAACACACCAATGAGTAAGATATCATGGAGAACCAATGGGATAAAATAAATATCACTTTAAAAGAGTGATTTTTTTGCTGTCTACCACTTTGCATCACTAATAAAATAATTTTCACTCTTCTGTGTGGATCTCAACATGCAATTTACAGCATCAAAAAATGAAAGCTTTAGGTTTCTTTTAAAATTTTAATATTTTATTATGCAAGATATTTTTCAAGGACAGGCTGTTGTAAACAATCTGACTCCAGTATATTCTGTTGGAGAATAGAAGAAATGGACCATGCAGTATATACTGTAACAATTTATAGTTCCTAAAGCCATTTGAAACTCTTCCCAGCACATATTTTCAGGCTTCTTCGCCACCCTCCCACCCGGGCATTATAGCAAAACACTTAAAGATGCTACTAATAAACCAGCAGTGAATCTTTCAGGGTTTCACCCAAATACATTAAGCCTGAAATACAACTTTTACCTGTGGCAATTTAGGTAAGGCTGTTACATTGTCTTAGAATCATTTTGCAAGCAATTGCTACCTGAACTTTTAGAGGAGTGAATTCAAAGCAATTTTTCTAAGATCATAAATCCTCTGACCTTCACTTGCTAGCTCTGTCTTCCTTCATATGTTACCATGAGCTGTAGAGTGGACCTGCTTGACCCGAGTGTAAAAATGGCAGGTTCTTTTTCCATGTTTAGGATAAAACAAAGCTAAAATGAAACTAATGACCATCACTTTGGTGTCCGCACTATCTAACTTCACACAGGGATCAGAATTTATTTTAAGCACCAACAGCTCCCATTAGGACTAATGGATAAAATAGTCGAGAAAAAATTTTAGGAGAGCTGTTCAGCTTAGGTAAGGGTGAGAGCTGGCCAAACTCTGGATATGCCATTTACTTAGAGAAACCTGTTCCTAGCTCTTTTATAACCCATAACAGAATTGCTTGCTCCTCAGAGAGCACGGTTCCTCTATGTGCACTAAGAGTAAAGACTGAGGAGATTGTTCCATCTCTTTCATTCTCTTCAGCATCAAATCTCTCCAGTCCACCCAGAATCAGGTATCTGCAATGATATGTCAGACAAGAAGAACTTGCCAAAGCAAACCTACATGCACAGTAAACATAAAAACCAACCCTTTTCTGCTTTCTGACATGCTGAGGACTGCACTTTAGGGAGAAAACAGGCAGATGGAGGCAAACAACATGTGTCCTACTCTACTGCTGACAAACTGCTTTTTCTTCTTCCTGCTGCATGTCTTGCAGTGGAAGTGCTTCCAAGACTTCAGCATTTCATATCAAAACTTCTTCATGTCTTCCTTCTGGAGGACAAAGAAGTCTTAGTTTTTTCCTTTTTATGAAAGTCGAACTTACTTCTTTGCAACAAACGGTACATGGTTTGTGTACCTTCTGGTTGATGTGTCACCAGAATTCAGCAGTTTGGTATCACAAGACTATAGAGGAAAAAAAAGAAACAAAAGTAATTACCTAGTTAAAAAAAAAAAAATCTTCTAGGTCAAGAATACAAGGTCCCCAAGCATTCTGTGGATGATCATCTTCTAAATTACTTTTTTTGAAAGCACAAATATTGTTTTGTGGATGAAGATTCACAGGAAAATACAATGTTGTAGTTTAATGTTTAGTACTGATGTTTTAACTAGACAGGTTAGTTACACTCTTTTTTTCCCCACAGTAGAAATTAACTCTAAATATTTTGAATCTACAGGTCTGTAAAATGGCACTATTTGTTCTACAGATCAACAGAACTTACTCGAAAGGATGACACACAGCACTCTAATAAACCAGTTCCTGCTTCCAATCTGTGGACAATCCCGTTGTTACTCAAAAAGCCGCACTCTTGTGTCTATAGATACTGAGGTAGGCAGAGAGATCAGTCACGCTTCTCTGGTCTGCTGCTACTTGGATTTCACACAGCTGAGAATGCCTAAGAGCAGGCTCGGTGCTGTGCTCAAGCCACCAAAGCTACTCTGCCATCAGCTCTCTGGTTCTGCAGCACAGCTGCTGCTGTGCTTCTGGCCGCAGCGCTGCACCATCTGATATCCAGACAGGTGTCTTAGCAGGCAAACTCACACTATGGAGCCACTAAGCGTAACTTAACTCTCCTTTTTTTCAAGCTTCCAGTCAACAGGGAAGCTTGCAGCAATGGCACAGAGCTATCCAGCTGAAAATTACTCAACATATAAAGCTCTGTGTTGGCTATGTGCTACAGGACATTGTATTAGACTGACAGCCTTGTCAGTGGAAAATAATATACCACGATTTCACCTGGTTATTAAAATGCCTTCAGAAAAATAATAAGAAGAAAAGTATGTTCATGCTGGGCTAGCTCAAAAGTTCAGGCTGTCACCTTAGGGTGACAGCGTTCACAGGCAAAAGTTTGTACCCACAACTTTTGTAAGGATGACGAATGAGCAAAGGCAGTAATTATCACTAAACTTTGTAGTGGGGCAAAACTATGTTACACGTATCAGATATTTAGAAGCTAAATATTCCTATAAAAACATGTACTTTGTAAAACACAAATCATAAACAGATTTAGAGGCCAAAGTGAAAACCTATTCAGTCAGGAGAGTGATGATGCAGTAAGTCTCTATGACTGGAAGATTCCCTTTAAAAGCACACCCCTAGCACAATTAAAGTGCTAACTGGCAGGGAATAGGGTTGTGTTTTTAAATGCTAACAATCAGTGTTTTGCTATTAATCCTAGACATGTAAGCAAGATCTGTGACCATGGGAAGATTTTTCCCACAGTTTTAGGCTTAACATAGGTCCTCCAGGCTTGTTCACAGACAAAAACATGTATTTAAAACGCAGTGACTTCTATAACTATTGCAGATACTAAAGAAATCTAGGTCTGTTTTAACTATAAATTTCTTGTTATAGTAGTTCAGTATGCCAAATGAAAAATATGGTAAGAATAACCAAGTAAGCTATGTGCGCTTTTTGAAAGTTTGGATTTGGGCACAGAAGGCTCATTTTATCCCATGGTGGCTCTTACACTTTTCCAGTGGTGGAAAGCTCAGGTGAAAGCTTTCTAGCTGGTATGCGTGTGGGTGCTTGTCCATGTGCACAGGCATACATTGCAGTGGAAAGGAATGCTATCACCCAAAAGAACAGCAACAGATTAGTCATTATCAAGACCTCTGTGTTGCATGGTGCCCAGGTAAGTAATTTAAAAACGTATGTAACGTAATTCCTGTAGATAAGGAATGTTGTCCTTTCCTCAGTTGTCGTTTCTATAGGCTAGGATATGTTTTCACAGCAAAAAACACTGCACCTGAGAGGTAGTTCTCGGTGAGAACTTTGCCATCCCCCAGCTTTCAGAGATGGGCTGTGTCAGCTCAGGCTGAACCCACAAGGAGCCATGCAGAAGGCAGTCACAAGGTGCTTTACACAGAATCCATTGATTTTTCTGTTCTCAAGCACGTAACAGCTATTTCCATCTTGTTAGTATTATTTTGATGCTGAATAATTTATATCATTCTTGCTTTGTGTAACACTGCTCTCTTACACCTCCACTGCACAATGCTGTTACTGTGTATCACCACTTAAAGCAGAATAAAAATGAATTATTTTAGCAAGTTGTGTAAAGTTCTGTGGGTGGACTCCCCTATAGCTAAGGTAACACCCTGGCACTGTTACAGTCAAAGCGCGCTTCCAGTTCCCCGTGAGGCTGCAACAAACATAGGCTATCAATCATTTTTGACCAAATCAAATTTAATACCAAAGTAACCACATAAAACCTAAAAAAATTCCAGAACAATCTCCCCAACAATTATCTCCTGCCCAGGTATCCTCACCTCAAAATCATCCATAAACATGGTCCAACTCTATAAGGGTCATTTGGGCCGATGTAGTTTGAAAGTGGTAGTTTAAAACCATAATTTGTCAAACAAATCTTCCGTGTAAAGTAGCTGAAGAATTTGTAAGACTATGTTGGGCAATCTGTAAGTAAATGGTGCTAAATATCATCAGTTCCATATCTATCACTACTGGAATGTCAACACACAGTGCAGACAAACACTTCAGCTACCAAACAGTGCCAGCTCTAGATGTAACTAGGGAAAAGAAAAATACTTAATTGTCTTCAGAAAATACAGACTGCACTGATTTAAAAAAAAAAAAAACCAAACCCCACACCTTATGCTGGAGATCTGGACTATTGTTTGCGCTAAAACAACAGTAAAATATTTCAGTAGTCAGCCTATGACACCTGTAAAATCCTCCCACATACAAGTGAAAAGACGGATGGTATCAATAGGAAGCTATTTACTGGATAATAAATACGGACTTACTAGACTGCCATGTTTATGTTGACAGACAGAGAACATATCTGTCAGCAGTAGATATATGTATCAGCAAAGGTTTACATATAGGAATGAAACTGTATATTTCACCATAATGAATTCTATTTAAATCCATCTGAAGATATTTATTTCCACATTTAATTTTATTTTCATCCAACTAGTTCCTGTTATATTCATTAGACGTGCTTTCATTTAATTGGATTCTCTCTATTCTCACAAGTTGCCTTTCCTATCCTGAAGCTACTTTCTTCGTTTCAAATTTCTTGTTTCAGGTTACTGCTTGTTCCACTCACCTTTGACTACTTTCACTGTTATTTCCACCTGCATGGATTCTATTGCTGATAATATTTTACAGATTTTCCTCTATTGGGACAAGTACATGACAAACTTTTTTCTTCCATTTATATCCACTCATTCACCCTTTCATTCTTTATATGCGGACTCCGTATTTTCCATGGAAATATCAGGGGGAAAAAAGGTAAAAAAGGGAAGACTGCTTCAATCTGAAAGTGCTACTGAAAACACCAGTCATGTCCCCACTCACCCCCCCACCAATCACAGACCAGAACATTGCATTGAAAGGAATTGTAGCCATGAAACTGTGAGAGAATATAGTTTGGTATCAGCGTTATACTGAAGAAATTGTATGTTAGTTTGACCATATCGCATCAGTTCCCATCACAAGTCTGAAAATCTGAAAATGCAACTATTGTATGCAGTGGTGTCTTCAGTCCCTCCTAAAACACAGAATTCTTTGTTGTTTGTGTGATCCCCACTCCCTTCATGTCTCCTGGGCCAGTGTATTTTCTCCAGCACTGTGGCTTCAAGCATCACTATAGCTGTTATAAATCTCCTAAAGTTTAATAACTTCTCTTTTTGAGAAGGAAGAGAAAATAAACCTTCATTCATCAACGTAGGTTGTATTAAGCTAATTACATTGTTCACAGTACCCAAAGTAAAATTCTCTATTTCTTTATTCGGATTTGACATTTGGTATTCCTGCAACCTGAAAGTATTTTTTAGATTCCATATATGAGATGTTTGTCATGTCACTTGCCTGCTGTCTACCTTCCTGAGGTTACACAAGGATTTTACACATAGAGAGAAATTGTACTTAAAACCCATATGCTGTGAAGCTTTATTTCATTGTATGTTCTGCTTTACTAATAAATAATCCCATAAATCAAGCGATCGAAAATCATACAGACTGTTTATTGAAAAATGTTATTTGAATATAGAAAAACTGAGAAGTCTTATTTAAACACACAGAAGTGCATCACTGCCTAAACTAGACCTATATTAGAATAGAAACAATAATGAAAAAATCCCTGATTCTCAGATATGAATAATAATCTTTTAAACTTTTTGCCCATACAAACATTGCAGCAAGGTTTGACTAAAGCAACACATTGTTGACTGTCCTAGACAAACAGGAAAAGCACAATCAATTCAAAAGCAACTGAGAAAGTTTAACACTTAGATTTAGCGTTGGCTGGGTTGTTGGTTGGGTTTTATCTGAAGCTCTCTCTCTCTATAAGTAAAATACTTATATAAGTATATAAGTAAATAAAATATGTATTTAAAGTAAATATTATATATATATAAAGTAAATCATATATATGTAAGTAAAATACATAGAGTTTGTAATTTATTATTAAGTTTAAAGATGTATAAAAGCATTTCTAATGAACTGTCACATTTTAGTAATCAGGTGAGTCAAATTTAGTCACATGTAACCCTTCATGACTGTTGCCCACATAATACAGCAACCCTTGACTTGCATTTCCCAAAGGTATGGTTCCATCTATAAATTTCTTCAGTATTTTTTCTGCAATACTTCACCAAACAAAACCAACCATCAAATAACACAGAAAACAGAGAAAAAAAGACAAGGTCTTTCCTAGTCTTCGAGTGTTGAAGTGAAATTGTCATGTATTTTGTCATCAGAAGAGTACATTTGTAGCTCAAACGTAAATATTGTTCTAGCATGAAATCACTAAACACACAAATGTTAGTAACTGTCCAAAATGAGTTAAATGTAAGCCAGTGAAATAGAGAACTGTCATAGGACATAAAATTGGTACTGGTATACTCACACGTCTACTTGTACAGAACTTGTGCAAAAGAGTCACAGAGAGAAAGTAACATAAAAACTAAAGAAAACATTCAGTTTGAATAAAACATATCTAGACTGCAAATAGGATTTAACAATTTGAAAGATTTTTTCTTTAATGGATAAACCATTTATAGGTGTCTTAGAACTATTACAAGTGAGCAAAATGTATCAAAGAGTAAAATATCACAATACTACTGGAAATTGGGGAACATATGAGGAACTGGTAGGAATAGATTACAAACCTGACGTATAAACATCATCGTTCTTTTAGCATCAGGGTTTGTGTTTACTTAAAAACAGCACAGTGTCCAGATCAATTCCAATTTAATTTAAAGCATTTATGTTAGAAACCCTAACACACAAGGTTCAATCTTAGTGAATGGTAAAAGCATTTATTAAGAATAGACAGCAAAAGCCAGCCTTAAGAGCTGTAGTAAGTAAACCTTCAATGTACTGTCTGCCCATATATACTGATATTGGGTATAACTCTATTAGTAAATATTGTTCCTCTTAATGTTTCAAAGGCCTTATTTATTAGATAGTAATAGTACAATCCATTTTGCTCCAACCGGAATGTACACTACATTTTTAGCATGTAAAATACTCTTGAGAATGTCTGAAAAGATTTTGGAAACATTAAAAATTAATATAAATCTGGAGAAGATATTTCAGCCTATTTCAATGACTTCAGTATGCTGTACTATACTAAGGCAAATTCCCAAAGACTACTCCAGTAAAATTCAGTAAAATGTAACAACTGCAAGACAACACTGCACTACAATTAAGATGCCAAAAGTGTCTGTAATGACATAATCACAGCTTTAAACAAAACAAGCATTTCAAGCAATCAACTGGTAAGGTAAGTCATTATTATTTATTAGGGAAAAACTAAACGTTCAGTTATAATGAAAAGCAAAGCAAAGGTGAATTTATAGTAACTGTTTTGGACACAACAGAAATAAGGCATAGTACAGAATTCTGATATAATTGTATTTCTGCTATCATAACTTATGGTAAACCTCAAATATCCATGGTCACACCATTTACTTCAATTCTTGTAGGACAAGTTCCTAATTACATTAGACTTTTAAACTTTTAAATCCATGTGGAAGATTTGGACAGATACACCAAATCTTCAAAAACTTACAGAACTCTGTTTCAAATTCACTGACTTCTATCATTTTACTTCACCTAGAACAAGAGCTTTTTGAAACAAAATGATTCTTTGAATCATTTTCAGATGAAGTTATCAACTGATGAAAGCATTATTCACTAAAAATTAAATAAAAAAAAATAACACCCAGGGACTGCATAAACCATACTTGCTGATGCAATTTTGTGTTGCAGAAGCAATACTCATCACTACCTCTGCAACTGAATTAATGGGATTTGCTTGCAGCAAAACATGCCATGTTTACTTATGATTTGAAATAAAATTAGTAACTTTATTATATATATATATATCTCACTTTTCTAATTACCCAGACGAGGTTAACTGGAAACACCTGCTGATGGAAAGAACATACCATTTTTTTTCAATCCTGGTTTCTTTTTTTAAAGCAGTCGCAGGAAAAAAAAAAAGGAAGGCACATCTTGAAAACTGAAGACTCTTTATTCAGAGAGAAAATCTATTTCAGTCATTTTTAGAGCTTGAAGTATGTGTTTGGGGACATTTGTTCCCAAATGAACCTTTCAAAATGGATAGATGAAAAAAATTCACGTAAAAAAAGTGCTTACAGCTTTCTGAAAGTGTTCAAAAATCTGTAAAATGTCTGTATGTACTACATTAGAAGAGTATGATGTGGTATCACTAGCACCTTTTGGGAAAAAATACTTCTGTTACTGGGTGCAATCAGTTTGCATTATAATGGTGGAAGTTTCCCATTGCACTGCAATTCTTCAGGCATATCCACATGTGTACGTACACCTGACAGCAAATGCCTTTCACAAAGCTCTTCAGAAAGAGTGAGAACTGCTAGTATCATTTTTTAATATTGGTGAATTCAATTAGTATTTTAGAAGAACAGAAAGTCCTGCGATTAAATTAGCTGTCATGTGAAACATAAGAATCAAATCTTATGAAGCTGAATAACTGCAGCAGAATATTCACTCCTTACATGTATGACTTGTGCTGTGATACAAATCTGCAAAATGGTCATTAACCCATAAAAGTGACCACGTTTATTCATTCCAATAACTTACTTAGCATAATAAAAGTTAAAAATCACATCAGAATAGATGTGTTCAAACATAAAACCACACTGCTTTGATAGCAATTGAACCTTTTTTACGACAGTCCATGGCAAAAAACTTTGCCAGAAAAAGACAAATATTGGTGCAACATATTTTTATCAACCACCTAGATAACATTATTAATCTCTGTTTCACTATGTTTTGAAAATAATTTTAATATAGATACATATTCCAATGGGCAAATTGTACATTCCAAGAAAAAAAAGAAAAAAAGAAAAAAATCCAAACCTTTCCTTGATTTATTTCCATAAATATTTTCGTAGTGGTACTACTTTGATTTGCAGTTTGGTATTTTCTTACAATGCTACTTTGCCTTCTGCAAATTAGCACCCTACTTAAAGTGTCATATATGAACAGCTTCTTTTCCTGTGTGCGAAGACTGAGGCAAATAAATTTGATGAACTATTTGCTGTGGAAAATATTACTCCCATAGACTGAGCAAATAATTTTTAAAAACAAACCTAGATGTGTTAGAAGTTGTCATTATTACATTATTAATGTAATCTGTTCAAATCTTACAGTCTAAACGTAAAGGCATTTTACGTACAGCCCTTTAATGTATGAAATCTATTTTTTCCCACTGTGAATCAAAGTAAAACACTATTTATCCTTTCCCCTTTTGCTAGAGTTGAATTAATACTCCTGCACTTACTAAACTTAGTTGGTTCTTTCCTCTTTCTTGATCAAAGGCACAGATAAGCCAAGCAATTGTATTCCAAGGGAAGATTTAGAAAGCAAAACACACCACTGCAAATTCATTGCACAGAAGAGCAAAGATAATTGGTTCTAAATCTGTCTTGGGAAAAAAGATCTGAAGCAACAATAAATTATAGCAGTGAGCATACAGGAGTTACACAAGATGAAAACTGGATCTCCACTGATTTGAAGTTATCAGCTAATACTTCTAAAACAAAACATATTAGTTATCGCCTAGCAGAGTTTATCACATTATTAATGGCGCTCCTACTGTTCAAGTCATTCATATTATCCAAGATGTGTAAAGACACATACATGAGAATTTCTGAAACAACTTTTATTCCAACACTTGAGCTCTGGTCCTCCTAAAAAGAGAGTCAGAGCTCTCAATATCCGGATGTGCCCATCACATGCATGGATGTAGCAAACAGTGCAGACTCAAAACCAGAGCAAGAACCCTCTTTTTTAGAAAACTCATAACACCCTTCTCACCCACTTATCCCACAGTATTGTAAAGCAAACTTATAGTAAGACAGTCAAAACCCTTAAACACATTCCCTTTCATATCTGACCTTCCAAGTTTTCCAAAGTTCGGCTCATCAAACTTTTGCATCCAACTTTCTCTGCCTTTGCATTCCTTTCTCATCTAGCTATTCAGGATAGTTTCCAACAGCACACAGGCAGGTGTGTTTTGTTTGTTTTTTTTATTAAAGTTTCTCCAGTAAAGAAGGATGTGAGATGAGATCTACTGTTTCGCTAATTTTAACACTGAAGATAATATATAGAAGGCACATACAGGAAAATACTGTTTCCTTACAACATGCAAAAGATGAGACGGTACTAATGGGAGGCAGCTACTGAAAATATAATGCCTACGGATTGTAGGCATTCAAATAATTTGGGAAATACAACATGAAATTAAATTTATGCACTAAAATTTGAACAGAAAGATCTATACATTATATGAAATCTAGGTTCTTAGGTAGTTTTGTGAAGTCAACATGAAAGCTAATGGATCTGACTAGCCTTGGAGACACATTTCTTCCTTCACATCTGGCAGCAAGGATCTGCACAGCATAGTGCCATCTGCCTCCCCTCCCAAAGAAATAGTCTCCTGCCTGGAGGCATTCAACATAGCATTTAATTAATAAATAATTTGAATAATATATTAATGATATTATATAATTAATTATAGTAAGATAGAATTAGACATTTCTTAACATATAATTGGAAAATGTATTGCAAGTTTGAAAGTTCTAGGGGAAAGTTCTTACTTCTGAATGAAGTAAAATAAGATACCAGATACTGGATAAATACCGAATTTTCAGCCCCAGGTGTAATCATTCCCTGCCTGCACTTTATGCTTACTGATGTAGTGTTCAAGACAACATAGCCCATAGAATATAGCAGAATTAATAACATAATCCCTATAATAAGATAAATAGAAAAATGTTAGATTAACTCCTGTATCAGAAGATAGGAGAGCAAAGGAAAGAATCCATAGGGAAGTAGCTGAAGAGAGGTTACAAATTATGGTAATTAAGAAGCAGAGAATACCACATCAAACAAGCCTATTGATTAATTCCACAACATCAATAGAAAGCAGAAAGACAATGAGGCTAGTTTGACTTCCTGCAATGCTGGGAAAATAAGTTTACAGATGAATAATTTGGATAAATGTAAAAAAATGTTACCTCGTTAAGACCAGCATCTGCCGTTATGAAGACTGTATTTACTAGAGCTTGGGATGGCAGTGAGAAAAATCAAATCAAGTAACAGAGGAAACACATGGAGCAGAAACAGAGGTATAAGGAGAGAGAGAAACGAAAACAGAAAGAAGATGGACTGCAAACAAAGTCTATTACTGCAGACTGAGTGTGACACAAGATCCTGAGAAAGATACATAACCCTGAAGAGAGAACTGTGAAGGCTGCCTGTTCCTAGAGAATTATCTGGCCAAGTTAGCTAGATCTCATAAGTTATTTGATTATTATCTGGCTATACTATGAATTTACTTTGGCTACTATTGCTAATGCATGTGAATTTACAATTTCACTTAACATTCTTCTAGTTAATTTCACTCCTTAATTATATAAATATCTTAAAACTATAAAGCATTTTTATTATGGCCTCATCGTGCAAGATCTTTCACTATTGTCAGTACATACATAGTCATGATATATATGATAATCTCAAATAGTACTCTGCACCTCATAGGATGGTTTAATTTGCAAAGTAACAAAATAGGGTACATCACACTATTTTTATTGCTTTATATTATATCCCCACATTTCACAAAATGGAAATAATCACCCAAAACAAAAGGGTATTTTTTACAGATAATATACAGGCTTTATTTAACAGATTTGAAAAACAGTTAGACAACCGAGTATTTCTGAAATGCAAGTATCTAGATTAAAGTAAAAACACTGTGAGAACCTAAGCATATTAACAGAACTGCACTACAAGAAGGTTTACTTTTTTAAGATACATTCAACCCAGGCTAGGGCTTGCCATGAACTCTACTTTTTTTTGGCCTGGGATGAACTCTACTTTTCAAGTGAAGGTGTTAGCAAATGAATGTGAAAATAGCAAATACTGTGTTGTCTTGATAAAAGAAGTAAAAGTACGTTTCTGTAATTCCTAGACCAAGAACTCAACTCTTCTTCAACTAATACAGCATAGTTCTCTTCATCTCTATGATCTACATCCAAATGTAAAGAAAATACATATGCAGAACTTCCAAAGGCCAGTTTTTTCAGAGTATCTGCACTTGAGTATTCTCATGATAAGCTGATGAGAAGTATTACATTTCTCTAGGAGGACACTGACACTACTGACACCAGAGACAGCACGACACCGACCAACAATCTTACTAGATTAATTACATGAGAACTAAATCAGACACCACTTTTTACGTTACCTGCATGTAAGCTGCTAATTCTATTTGAGGATCTCAAACCACTTTACAACCATTAGCCTTTAGGCTAATGACATACTTGGGAAGACGCCAGCTATTATTTTCCTCATGTGATTTATATATGCCACAAAAAAAATTATTTGCCCAAAAGCACTTCTGATGCTCCCTAACATATAAATTCTGATGCCTACCACATGTTGTATTTCTTCCTCCTGCTTTGTGTATTTCCCTATCGTACCTCAACTTTTAAAAATCACATAATTAGAATGCAGGTTATGGAAAATTCAGTAAAGTGTCAGCCTAGCATAAACATATTAGCACAACATTCCAGCCTAGTCATCAAGAGCAAAACCCAAGAAAACTATTTTTAGATATGAAAGGATGGAGAGAAAAAAGCCAGGTGTGAGTTATGAATCAGATGACTATTTGCATTATGCTCACTCCCTGGACTAAAAATATCTTAATAAAGAGGGCTTATCATACTTTGGGGAATAACGTGTACAAAATTTATCTTTTTGTTAAAACCCACATACAGCAGCACACAAATGCCAGATCTGTAAGAATGGCTTCTGGAATAAAGAACTCAAATATTCTTCCTTTGCAATAATATCTGCTAATTTTTCTCTTTTAATAAACTATCACTATTTCTACAAAACAGAGACAGCTCAAAATAATTATATGTGAAGTTGGAATCAGAGAAAGTGAGATAAGATAAAGTAAATAATTCCTGTGTAATTAAACAGAACAAGAAAGTTTTCCATGAAAGAAAAAACAAAACCCAAACAAAAAACAAACCAGAAAACAACAAAAAAAACCCCACAAAACCCATCCCCACCAACACAACCTGAAACCCCACCACACTCTTCCTGGCTGTGTTCCAACACATTAAAATTTATCTTCTGATAAAACATCAGTTACAAATATTTCATAGTAAGAAATACAATACTGCTAACTGCACTCAAATGTTGATAATCTGGAAAGTGGGATTGCCATGCTATAAAATACATCGGTAATGTTCATCTATTTTACATGCTGAGGGGCATCTTACAGAAGAGCATGCTAGAGTACTCCCAGCTACATTTGGGGTCGACTTATGCTACTGTACACACAACAGAAACAAAACTCACATTTTATCATGTTTCATACATAGCAAAGAATAGCTAGCTTTTGAGGAAAAAGCAAACAATAAAACCAGAGGAAAAAAAACAGTGGAGGTTATTCCCCCAGTGTAGGTTATAAAGGATTTCTAAAGACACTCCCCCAAGCAAATCCATGACAAATATATTCCTCTCCCCACAGATGGCCGAGGACATGCAACAACAGCTCTAGCTTCCCAAGTCTATTCCCTGTTCTGTGTAGCTCCTACAGCTCCCACATGGGGAGTCCTCTCCTTCCTTCACCACCTGGTCAAGCCCCCAGATTTCCTTTTTTCCTCCCATCCATTCATCTCAGTTTCCTCTGAAGCTTTGCAGCCCTATTGCCTGGTTTGAATTACCAAGTAATTTGCTATTAGTAAAACAGAGGGAAGAAAGGGGAGGTGTTGAGGGAAGAAGAGGGGATGATACGTTTCTTTATGTACAAAGGAGAAACCTGAAGATATAGGTAATCTGTCTCCTTAGCAAGGCAGCACCACTGTTGGAGGGATTCAAGCTGAAGGAGATGAGAGTGATAGGAGACAGAGGATAGAAATTCTGTTTATCACCATGGAAATGGACTTTTGATATTTATAATCATATATATTCATTTGGTACACCATTAAAATTATTTTTTTCAAACCATATTTATTAACCTACACCACATTATTCCCAGCAAGTACAATGGGGAAATTTGCAGTTTTTCAATATGCCTTATGAAAGTAAGCTGCTAATTTTCTTTTTTATAAATGAAGAACTATGGCAGAGAAATTAATGATAAGGTTTATATTAATGTTGAGTATAAACCTATTTTGTGCTTGCAGTCACTTATGTCACTCATTATGTGCTATCCTTTGTTCCACTGGCAAGAGCTCCATCTATTTATTTCCTAAGCATTATTTTTCCCATATGCAGGTAAAAAGTACATGTATATAAAATTGGAAATTGCACCATAATGCATGTGAATGAAGGGAACAAATTAAGCTGTTATGGTCAATCTTCATATCGACACATTTTTAAATGTGACTGCGCAACATACCTTTGAATATAGTATCTACATAGTCAGATGAAGAACATCATTTTTTAATACTCTTTTTGCATCAATTAAAGTCTAAATCATAAATGTCCAGCTCAGTAAAATTCAGTACCAACTTCTCAATAACATAGTTATGAATATTTTAAAGGGAAATATTAAATACTAATCAAAGCAATGAGACACAGTTATATATACATTTGTGAAATTTTATTTTATAAATTTAATGGTTTTTATATGTGCTAAAACTAGTTGAGAAAAGATTGCTATCCTAGACTAACCAATTCTAAATTAATATCAAAGCACCACTTAGAGCCAGAAAAGAAGCACTGCTCGTCAAATAAAAAACCACCTTTGCCATTTGATGAATGTACATTTAAAGTTTTCACAGCATAACTGTTGAAGGAGCAAATGCTCTCTCCCCCCTGAATGTTTTATATTACATGAGTGAAAAATAATTAAATATTACATTGCAATTTTCGTTTAACTAGTAGGCAAATTCTAAGCTTTATCATCACCTAGAATAAACCTAGGCTCCATGTAACTAGCTCTATTACAGACATGATAGAATTATTTCAATTCTGTGTTGCTGCTTTGGGCAGTAAATAGAACATGATGGATTTTTAGATGGTTATTTCAATATCATTGAAACAATTATGTTGAAAACTTGGCAGTAGAAATAATTAAATTTATGAGACAATTTGTTCATCAATATCACACCTGAGAAGTTTAATCAATCATTCAGTCATTCACTATCAGTCACTGGAAAATCTCCCAGTGTGAGGAATAGCAAAGGTAATTTAAAAATAACAAAGCACACCCGCTGGAAATGGAAGAGAAAATATGTATAATTTATTTTACACACAATGTGACTAATACGTATACTTGCTGCAAATGGTAGAGGCTGACAGTGACCAGCATAGCAATAAAACACATCAAACCAAGTAAGGTCATCTACTTTGAAATCAGAAGAAAATTTGGAACCAACACAATCCCGATAGCCAAAACACAAACTTTTCTGCTATCTACAGGGTTTTTTGGGGGGAAGGAGGATGCAAAAGAGTCAGGAACAAAGGAGTGAACTTGAGCCTGGAAGGAAAGGGGACTCAGGATGGGGAAGGTGGTTGTAGTTTCATCTTTGCTTCTCTCCATCCTACTGTATTTTTAATTGGCAATAAACAAAATTAATTTTCCCCAGGTTAAGTCTGTTTTTTCAGTAACCCTAACTGGTACGTGATCTCTCTGTCTATTTCAATCCATGAGTTATTCTGTCTAATTTTCTACCCCCTGTCCTGTTGAGGAGCCATGAAAGAGAAGTTGGGTGGGCATCTGACAGCCAGCCAAGGCCAACCTACCATAGTGTGTGTGTGCACATGCACCAAGACAGCCACAGATTACCTGGAAGATTAACAGCCTCAATTACACAGTTCTTGCACAACATAAAGAATATATTCTCCAGTATCTTAGAAAATTATTTGGCAATGCAATACCACATTAGCAGAAGTGAAGCTTACACATACGCACACACAAGCTGCCCGCCTCTACTGTTGTCCCCGTCCCGCTCTACCGGCAAAAACTAAGTATTGCTGCAGAAGCCCAGAATTAAAAAGCAATTTTTATTCCTCTAGTCCCATTATCAAATTCAGATACCTTGTAAATATGGGAATTCATCACCACCCTTTCAGCAGAACGGTATCATCACTGATAAGCACTGCCTGCACTTCTTGTGCATCCTCTACACTCTAGTGTCTGCAGTAATAGCCAGGCCTGCTCTCATAAACGCGGTACAGCTGCAGCACCCTCTTTGAAGTATGTCTTAGAGAAGAACATCTTCACTTACGTTTAACAACCTAAGAACTGGGACACTGCTCTTTCAGTAAGTTCTACTAAATCTCATTTTCTTTACTAACTGGAGCTCGCAGTTGCTATCTGCTTCATAGTTCCAATATTTCAGCTTTATTTTTGGTAGATAAAGATATGTAAGTGCACATTTATATAAGTGTATTTTCCACTTCAAACCACAGAACATTGAACTTAGTGAAGACAAACCTAGCTGCCTTCATATTTTCCTGCTCATTTCTCACTCTCTTCATAAGAATGAAAAATTGTATTAAGGGCAGATTTAAAGTAAAAAGGAGTCAACATTTTCCATTAGGAAAACAGTACTCCTTCTATATCCAAGTCTTTCTATATGAACTGTATCTCTATACTACTGGTTAGTGCGATCTGGTAGAATATGCTGGTAGCAAAAACGCTGGATGAACAACAAGTGAAAAGAAAATGTCATTATATGATAATTACTGCTGAATGTCATCTCTTGCTGTTTTGTATTTCCAAGAGGGAAAAATAAATAGATCAGAGAACATTTTTTCACTAAAGCAGAAACCACTTGAATCCCAATGATTACTGTTGAATTCAGCAGAACCATCTTCTCCAGCTTTACAGAGTGAAAATGTTCTTGTCTGCTTTTCTACACAGTATGAGGGATTCATATAAAAGGTTGTAGGACTTACAACAATATTCAATCATAAATGGCATAAGCAAAGGCCAAAGTTTGCAATGATCAGCTTCTCCAGCTTTCTTTTTTTTTCTAGATATTCTTTGGCCTACACCAGCAGTATCATGAGATCACATTATCCTAAGGTGGTAATACTGGCAGGTTGTGAATATTTAATTTGAAATGGCGAGAAGGGGAAAATTTGAAGTGCTATTCTAGCAACAGCAAGGACACTAGAACTGAGACTCCTTTCACATTCACTAAGGATCCATTTGCAACCACAAAAATCACTGGGCTGTGCAGTAGAATTGCAGCTGAAAGCTAAGGTAGATTTGGGGGGGGGGGGGGGTGTCTTAAATCTGCCAGAATTCACTCAAAACAGTGGGCTTTCCCAGGCATCCATTTCAGTACATCTTAAAATTTAATGGAGAGTTTTATTTTCAATTTATCAACTATACAAAATCAAGCTAGGAGAAATCAATAAATAAAATATGCACATATATGAGGGAAGATTTATTTGAAGGAATATAGTATTCTAAAGAACCAAATACTTTCTGAAATTAATCATCAGGTTAACATCACAATTTCAAAACAAAATTACGGCTTCCTTATCTTCACAACTACATGACTGAATATTCTCTGTGGGTGACAATCTTAAGTTTACATTGATAGAACTCCACCATCACAGTAGGAAAATCAGGAAATGTTATTCAACCTCCATTCACTTCTGTTTTGTAGAGGTTTCAATGTTTGCCTTATCCAATTTGAAAGTTAAATAAAATGTTTCAGAATAAAACAAGCAAATGATACAGCAATTAAATTATGTCTGACGAGTCTTATTGTGAAGACAGAAAGACATAGTTATTCTGTGAAGCAAGAACTTATGTTGCCCTAGTACAACATGTTTAAAATAAAGTTTTAACTATTCCTGTAAAATAACTGATAGAAGAAAGAAATTACTTACATGAATGAAACCATAGACTCTCCCTGAACGAGAAAAAGAAGGTATGCTGTTTCACATGTGGTTTCCACAAACATGTATCTTAGCAGCTGATACAAAAAATTTTAGTAGATAGGATTCAAAAAAATCTGGCAAATGGTCTCCATCTGAATTTGTGAAAAGTGGATATCTAATGCTAATTATCACAGATTTGTTGTGTTTAATATTTTGACAGACAAATTTTCTTCCTCCTTATATTAGTAACTTTCAGAATCTGATGACATTCTATTTTAACAGTTCCAGAGTTTCCCTGAAATTATTGGCAAATAAAGAGGGATGTGATATTTCTCATAAGCAAAAGCCAAAATTAACTCTCCCCATTACATCCTTTCTCGCCACCCAATGGAGAGAAATATAGTACTTTTAAACTAACATTTCAAGTTTCTTAACCAATGAGAAGACTGAAAAAGCAGTACCATCCTTTTTCCACAATGTACTTCTAGTGTTAATAACTCTAGCTATTGTTTCCATAAACAGCCAGCATGCTGATGAAACTATCTCCCTCCAACAGCTTTCAAGCACATCAATTCAAAAACAGTACAAAATGAGAAAAAAAATAACTGACATCCTACAGATATACTTTTCTTCTTACTTGACATACATAACACCAAAAAATAAGACAAATTATGCTTCTCTGCTTTCCTTCTACAAAGGGTTTTAAGAACAAATGTTGACAGACTCGCACAGAAAAGCAAAGTGGCAAAATTCTCTCATCTAGATTGGGAATGGTCAGTATTCTATATATTTCTGTGCCATGGAGTCTGAAAGGCTACAAATAAACCCTTAAAGTAACAACTGATACAGTACAACCTTGCATCTGATTTTATGACAGGATTTTTTTTTTCCCAACACAGCAGATAGCGAAGGCTGGCAAGATATGTGCTGTCCAAGTTGACTCGAATGAAGGGATGCTTTTAAGTTAACACAGAGCAGCTGGGTTCACAAATGCACTTCTTCAGCGGATTACGGGTGAGCTCACAGGGCTAACAAGAGGCTTTATATATGTATATGTCCAGTTTTAAGCAGAACCAGGTAGGCAAAGTTCTCTCTTTTCCATTTTCAAAAGCAACAGTTTCCCCTGGTCAAAGTAAGTGTGTTAAATTGCTTAAAAAACTATTTAGAGAAAATACAGTCTTTTTAATCAAAAAGTTTTACTTTCAAGTCATCTTGCTAATTCAATGCCTGTATTCTCTCATTGAACAAACATTGTCAGTAGGAAGGGGTAAACTGATATTTATTGATGGAAGAAGCCAGCAACAGGACTTACTGCCATTCTCTATTCTGCAGAAGTGCTTAGCAGCCCAACACCCAGACCTCCGGAGTGCAGGGCTACTACTCGATCCACTGCATCACCACTGAGCTGAAAGTAAAGCGTGTGCACGTGCAAACATGTTGTCCCTGTGCTTAATCACACTGCTTTGTAATAGACATGCAGTAAGTTCTCACACTTGTTTTCCAAAACCAAGGTGCAGCTTATTTCTTGTAATAGTTACTACTGTTCATTATTTTTCGTTACCTCTAAGTGAGAATCTATGTAAGAATTCTTACTAACAGAATTTACAGCTTCCATTTAAGAAACCCACCAGAAAGATGATGTTCTTCAGAGAAAGTATGCTCTTCTCACATGTGAATATATTAAGGATAATTTATAGCGTATTAAAGGCTACAGGTTTATACTATTTATCAGTAAACCTCAAAAAACATTTGTTTGGTAATATCTGACATATTCCCTGTGTGATATTGTCAACTTCATTACTTTTATCTCTGTCTTAAGAAAGCTGCAAAGAGAACAGACAATGAGGGGCTGTATCTCCTGCCTAAAATTTGACAGCTGTTCGGGAGTGCTTTTCCTATGCTCTGGCCGTAAAGCAAACAACCAGCTGGACTCTCTATTTCTATAAAATTAACTAGTCCAGAAGAACTGAAAAGTCGTCTTTCTTAGATATAAATTGAAAAAACAGTTCTTAAGTTTTTTTTTTACCACTTTCATAATCTCTGAAAAAAGACTGTCTTGTAAATTTCCCAGATGCAATGCTTTTCACAGTTCCTACCTACTGAAGACTCTTAAGGGGCTGTAAGACTTGGCAAACTTGTAACACACCATTATCAATAAAACCAAATTTTTGCAATTTCGCTTGCAGGCCTTTGTTTCCTAGCAGTAGCTGCATCATACCATTGGAAGCTTTATGGCTCTGAAGTTTCTGCTCTAATCTGTTGTTGGCTTTGGTAGACCTTATCTTTACTCTTCCCAGCTGTCTCTTCCTGTCACTGTTTTGACTTCAGAAGTTATTAGCCATATGTTGTGTCTCCTTAGCCTACATGATTCTTCATAAAATATATGGTGGTTCATAGTGATGCTCACAAATTAAAAGGAAGAAAAGAAGTGATGTGACAGCAACATAAGTACTCTGCAGGTCTCAGATGAGCACTGCTGCTATAACATAAATAATATTTTATGGCCTTTAAGATTGGTGAGAAGGTAGAAGGAGAAGAAACCACAAAAAAGTTCCCCACTAATACAAAACATCTTCAAGAAACCGGCAAAAATACATCAGAAGACATGCTGATAAGTTTTATACAACACCAAACTGCTCTGTCTGGTTTTATGTAATGAGAAGTTCAGATAACCTAGATGCAAAGGATAAGAACAACTAGCTCAAAACCAATGAATTAAGTTCTTACAAGAATATTCTAGTTGTCCATTAATTAAGTCTTATCCTTTGTTTAATTTTAAATTACCTGTTTCCCTTTCCAAATTAAACTATGAGGATGTCTTATTAGCGGCACATATTAATTGGACTGCACTAAATATAGTGCGAAGATGACGATCACAGACAGCAAATTACCTGTAAAATGTGGCCATTTTAGATACGGTTGCTAGAAGCTTTTCTGTGCAATGATGTGTTTCTGCACAACGTTAAAAAGTGCAGTTTACAGGACCCTAATGTTTAAAGGTACCAGCCTATAGAGAGGGCACATTATCCAAGTCAGAACACAATACCAGGATTATTCCTTTGATTCTGTGTAATATCCTGGTTTTTAGGGGTTTTTGGAAACCCCTCCCCTAGGTTGATGTGTTTTCTTTAACACTGTACTTATCTAAGTATCATCAAGCTAAAATTTAGTAGAATGCGTATAAAACAAAGGTGTTATAATACTACCATAGAAATTTTGGCAAGGAATTTTAAATTACTCAATAGCCAAACTTTACAACATTCAGTTCTAGAAGAAAAAATTTAGTCAGTCCTTCCACGGAGTAAGAACACAACGGAAATTACAGCAACATCAAGAATATTAACATCCCTTATTAATCAGTGATGTAAATGAGATATTCCTTTCTAGTAATTTTATAAACAAGCGTATCTTAAAACAATGAACTCTGCAACAAAAAGGAAAGTAACTAAGCAAGAAAGAATTGTGATGTGAAGGGTAAATGCAAAGACACCTAAATCTGACATCTGAAGGAAAACTACCTCATGTGTGGGGATGTGGCATGGCTGGGGTAGTAAAGTTTAGGCAACGTGGTTTAAGTGTAAGCACAAAATGATTCAGGAAACAATGATTGGAATGAATGGCTCTGCAACTGGCAAATATAGTTAACCTTCCTTATATATACGAGCAGAGGAAACAGGTGGAAGACTTAAGGCACTTTAGATTCAAATAAAATATTTTTCCACTGTCTTCAATTACATACATACCAAGATGAGAGGAAAAAAACGATACATGCAACTTCTTTCATTGCTCAATTTTAAGTCATTGTTTTCATGATCTTTGTTTTTCATTTATTATGGTGCCCTCCCAAACAATTTGTGCATCATTTATTATTAGTAGTTTATCTTTGTAAGTATAATTCCAAGATTGCAAATAAAATAATTTTACAAAGAACATAGCAGATACAAGCTAAACACATTTCCTATGTTGTTTAGACAATAAATTTAATTTTAGTATGTTTAATGCAAAAAACCAAGAATTATGTAAGAAAGAACACATTTATTCTGATGCATGCTCATACATGGCGTTCAGCCAAATACTGAGTTGTGCTAACCAAAAAAAGTTACACAAGTCAAGCTGTGTTTACAACACAAGGTAAGAAAATCAATCAAAAAACAAAAACCTTGCAATAGCATGTCAGTCCAGTGTTCCTTGGTTTATGAGAAATGGAAGATATATGCAACCCTGTTTACACCACCAGCTAATAAAGTCTCTTCTGCTGCCTACAATTGCTTAGACTGTCAGGTCTGTAAATAAGCAAAACTTCAGAAACAGCCATTACTGTTGCAAAACCATTCGCCAATCTGTGTTGTAAAAGCAGCAGCATTTAATATTCATTTCATCCCAAGAACACATTTTCAGTATATCTCCATTATACAAGAGTCACCATGAAATTAAAATCAAAACCCTCTGAATGACAATCACGATTTTTCCTAATAGTTTAATTGGTACTTTCCAATTCGACTCATAAGAATCTTAAAACAGAGAGGTAAACAATTGCAGCCCCGGTGCTCTTACTGTCTCTTTCACACTAACATTACAGAAGAAAAAATAAATAATAAAGCTGTGGTGTGTCTGACCATCATCTTTTTCACTCTCTTTTTCTCTCTTGCAAAAACAACTCCCAACTATCCATAATTCTGGAAGAACAAGGACTATTATCTTTACAGTAACTTATCATTATCGTGAATATTTTCATAAAGGCAGAGGAAAAAAATGACAGGTCTTAATGGAGCAAAGGTGCTACTTTTTAATACCTCCTAATAAAAGGGAAAAAAAAGAAAAAAAGAGGAAGAGGTACAGATTTTACTATTAAAATCAGATTTTTATTTTGTTTGTAGTTAACTATTTTATAAGTCTTTGAAAAAGAAATCCTAGGTAGAAAAAAAATATACCAAACTTGTGTATCTATCCTGATGGGAAACGCATTTGAGTTTAGCAACTGTTCTCAGAAGAGTATAAAAATACCTTAATTTAATGCTACAAGATTACCATGACCACAGTGATGAACTATGCACCAAAAATAGAAATTAATTATCTTAGGAAGTTCTAAGAATATTTTAAGATTAATCATCCTCTTCATTCACCCAGAGAGGTCCATCTACTCAGCTTTTGCTCTTTAAGTTCTAAATGTGCAGTTTACACATCAAGAGGATAAACCAGCTGTTACAGTAGAAATGATAACAAACTGCCAGTGTTTTGGTTAATTATGTTACATTCCAAGTTTAAAAAAAAAGCAAGGATATCATACTTATGAAGACACTAGGAATCGCATGGTTCGTGAAGACATTGTTTGCAATTTATTTTTGTTATTCCTTTAAAAGCTTCATTATTTTTAAATTAAAAAGCTGTTTCATTATATAACTTCTGTATTGAATCTCTAGAGCCTTTATAACACCACTGTTAAACATAAATAGTCTTTTTCTAAAGGCTTTTATTAAAATTAACTCAGTTTCTTTAATTTCTCTTAGAATTCATGGCAACTATGAAAACATTTATGGAAATAATTCCACTGGTGAAACCATTTCCTAAAAGTGAACCACCTCATCAGAGCAGTGTCTGCCAGAATAACGGAAGCTCTGTACTGAAGCAGCCATGGATTTTTACTCAGTTAGGTAAAATGTAGAAATAAAACGCACTTGAGAAGGACCTGCACATTGTTTGCAAAAGGACAGAGGAAGGCAGTAACAGAAAATACTACCTTTTCCATAACTGTAGTTTTATAAACTCATTTGAAACTTGCTCCAGGGTTTTTGCTGTTTGGTGATAAAAGCAATATATCTTCTTCCAAACAAAGCAGAAGCAGAATAACATAAACTGTAAAAATATTCTTCCACTCTTAAGAATGCCATGCTACAAAGCCAAATAATTAATAAAAAGTAGGATGTTGGTGATACTGACCAGATCCTTTTCAATGAAGAATTCCCAGTTTAAGACAGCGCATCGTATACTGAAACCTGCCTACACAAGTCTATTGAATCAAATGGAAATTAAAAACTAAGAGCTGTTCTAATTTAACTTGTATATAATTATACACATGTATATATGTGAATAGCCTCATTCCAACTGAAATACTTTGGAATCGGAATAAACCAGTGCAAAACAAAAACAGACATACACAAACAGCAGGAGTTAATTAAAGAATTTCCTCCCTACAGACAAGCTCTTCAAGTTTATTTTACATCCATATATCAGAATCCACATACATCATGATCAGAATTACCATTCAAACCAATGGTCAAACACAGAGATTGTGAAATTCCCAACAATAGTTTTTATCATAAGTAACATATAAGACTACATCCAAGCTGACAGTTGTTAATTATTAAATTATATAGACATGTTAAATAAATTCAGAACTAAAAAGGAGATGCTCAAGTGCCTCTGTAATATTAACAAATAAAATATTAATCTATCCCTATGAAAAAAGAACCATGCGCCTACCTACTACTCAAGGAAAACTGGCATCATTGCAAGTAGGGACTTAACTTACCATGTGTTCTGCTTGTTATTTCTAATTTTCCATGTCTGTATTTCAAGTTGTCTTACAGCTCCTGGCTAAGGAAGACTACAGTTGCTTCTACATTTAAAATGTTTAGCTAACTAGCCCCCAAAGGCCAGCTTTCCTAGAGAGCTGTTTCTAAATAAGAGACGTCAAGTTACATGTAATGTCTCTCCACAAAAATATTCAAAGCTACAGTCTACAAAAGTGTTTATAGGCTACATGAGCTGTAAGAGAGTCTTGGTCTTCTCGTTATCTGCCCTAACCTGAAGAAATTAGTAGCTACAAGAGTACTGGCTTCCAGGAAGTACGAACTTTTAACATTTATACGCTGTCTAGCAAAAGGAAAATCAGTATCTGGTAAGTAGTTTCATTCTGTAAAACAGTGTAATTAAAATTATCCATTCCTTGTGCGTTTTTAGGTCAAGTACTTGGTGACTGACCAAGCTAAGGGCCAGTTTAGGGTTGGACCAGAGATTCCCTTTAGCGGTAGCTCTTCCAACTGTGACGGCAATACCACTTCAAAGTTCCCATCACTGCCAGAGACTTCTGGCCCCTTGATTTATCAGTCAGGCTACTTAAATTAAACTGATGTTTAAATGAGTCCAGTTAATTTTCATTAGAACAGGACAAGGAATTCCAGGGACAACAGTTGCAGAGAGAAGTGACCTTCCTTGGAATGACAGTGGCAAAAGGAATATCTCAACTTTCCTTTTAAAACCCATATATTCCAATCTCAAAGAAGCTACATAGAGAAAACACGGACAAGTATAAGAACCCCAAAAGCTTCATGACCATTGCAGTCAAGGGCTGAAGCTGTGGTACGGCAGTGTAAAGCTTCTGCTATATCATCACTTTTATTTATATTTTTAACACTTGTGGGTACTTAATTCATGACTAAAAAAATAAGTCTTGTTAATGAGGTAAGCAGACACTGAGAAGCTGAAATCTAAGTGCAAGTGGAAGCACACTCCGCAAACCTGTGCTTAGTTCAGTTGAAATTATTGGAGAGTATGCTTTTCCAGAGAGTACAAACAGTGCTGGAATCAAGCATTTAGCAGTTCATAATTGAGATACAATATAATAGTTAGAAAAATATGACTGCAGGTGTCTGAGAGATGGGGTTTCCAAGAAAGGGGAGCTCAGGTTTTTAATACTGATATGGTAAGACTAATTTCCACAAGCAAAAGACAAGCATGTATGCTTTTCTGCAATGATTAATACTATTATTTTGTTGCTATGTATTCATTTAAATAATCTAGTAAATTATTAAGCACAGATACCTATCAGTCTGTGTGGCTTTAAAAGCACCAGTGTTTACTGTCACTGAAACACTCACATGTATCAAGTAGCCCCTTGTATTAAAGAGTGCTTGTTTTTATTTTGTTACTAGCCTAAGCCAAACATGTTAGTAAAAACAGCTGTGAAAAAAGAGAGGCAGGAAAGAAGCCTTAAACACAGAAAGCAAGACAGTGCTATCTTTCATTCTTTATCTTTGCACGAACACCATACTGTCAGGTTTTTCTCCCTCATCTTTGATGGGGCACAGCTTTAACCAGTGGAGCCAGACAGTTTGCTTCAAGTGCCCAATAGCTGCCATCAAAGGCTTTCTGGGTCAATGAATTGCATTCACTGCGATGCAGATAGGATGTGCACAGAAATGAAGCTCAGGATTTTCAAGACAGCAACCCATCTCAGCACAAAGGTAACAAGTCCAGTAAGGTCTTGCAAAGCCTGAAGAAAAGTTTTCAAATGGCAACTTTTGACCTACTGCAAGATAACCCTTAACTAAATTACTGTTTGGCTCTTCTAGACTTTTGAGTAGAACACAGTAACTTCATTTCAGAAGCACTGCTGCCATATGCAGTTCGCCGTCTTTTTGATTCACTCAGAAATAAGGGAGCAGCTCCTCTATGGCAGTTATCTAAATAGCGTAGCATCCTCATCTTCTCAAAGTGCCCCTTGTTCCAGTCTTAACCTCGAAAAAACAAATGTGCTTTTGTTGCCAAGCCAGTTGGATAAAGTTTCTTTCATGCATCAATTAACATGTAAAGAAAACCCTTAAATAAGAGGTAGTATACTGAAGAATTACTGAAGAATACTGAATCTCACATGCCCTCCATGAATCAGAGATTGATTAATTAGGCTGAAAAGGAACAACGGAACAAATGAAATGGAACTTTTATACAGCATCACTCAAATTCAAGGTGTAGTGTAAGCTACACTACACTGACTCTATTTCATTGCCTTGTGCACCTCCTTGCTGCTTAAAATTTCTTAGCATAAATCAGACCATATTTTGTTTCTGGATAAAATAGTAAAGATTAATTATAATGAGAACTTTTAGCTTAAATTACCAATATTTGATGCTTAGACTAGTTCTCACTTAAGAAGAGGTGGGAAATGGAGTAATATGGCAAGACCAGCTTTAGAGTAAGTCTTGCCAAAGGACTTGTTTCTCTTTGTTTATTAGCTGGACCACAGGGATGCTATCTGACAAATCTGTGACTATGGTTAAGTTTCAGGGAAAGTTATTAAATAATTTGGTGTATTTCAATGAAGAAAATTTTTACACACACTAAAGAAGTTACAACTTGTATCATTGTACTTAATATTACTGATTATTATAGGACACACAATAGCAGTTCACACGAAAATACATTTAAAATGTTAACCCTCCATAATGTTTCTTTCTGTCATTCTAGAAAACACCAAAGCCTTCAATAATTAAATGTCCAACTTCAAGCATGTGAACAGGCCTGCCAGCAGCATTCATGTGGTCATGCCTAAGGTTATTTAAAAGAGCCTGCTGAGTGTCTGTCTTTGGCATTTAAAGAAAGTATTTTTTTTGTCCTTATGTCTCTAATAATCCAGACTTAATTTCACCATAACTGGCAATTGATAAAGCAGACTAAAGAAAAATACGGAGATGATGCTTTTCAAATGCAGCCAAAAACTATCTTCTGTGTCTTCTTAACATAATGGTAAGTGGGAAATGAAGACGAAAGACCTCCCCATGCTCAATTGCCCTTTACTACAAATATTTTCAAATACGAGATACACCTCTCCACTACCCCTCTCATTGCCCAGACTATCACCTCCTGCATTAAGTAGGATTCTGCAGGAGGAGACCACGTATAGATGGAGAAGGCATCTTCAAAATTCTCTTGGCAATTTTCACAAAATAGCATGTCATTACTACACAAATACAAAATAAAACACAAAAAACGATCATGAGATTACCATAGAAGGTGTTAATTAAGTTTCTACAAATAAAGTTTAGAACAGGTGGTAAATCTAGTGAAGGGTAGACAGTCTTGTCCCAATCTGAGGCATCACACTAGCTATACAAGGTACCTAGGTAGAAAGCAATTTATATAAAAGATATCATTTGAATCTTATTTTGCCTCTCTTCCCTCTCTGTTGCGTACATGCCCATGCGTGGGGATGCCCCCATACAAAACTTTAATCATACCTACCTCTACACGTATTTATAGACACTAGTGGAAAAAGATGCCAGGCAGTGGGCAGCAAAATAGTCACTATTTACTTGATGTAATACAGATACAGCAGTCAAACCTACAAACAATTCTATTTTTTCTGTAACATTCTTAGGTACTTATCTCTATTTGCAGAACAAAACCAGGGCTTGACAGTCACCATGAAATGAATTCTAATCCTCCTGACATGCCATCAAATACATTGGTATCTACTGAGAATATGCAGGCTACTCCAAAGATAAATGTAATTAGTAACTTACAGCCATGCAATCTCATGAAGTGCATTTATAAAAAGTGATTCAGAAAAAATAAAGAACAACTGAAATGAGCAATTCAGTTTAGCTTCATGACAAAGCTTAACACAGATTCTGAAACTAACTCTTGACAAAGAGTTGACAAGATTTCAATAATGGTTTCTTCAGACTTAAAGCACAGAGACGCTATCATTTCACACTTCTCTACACAGAAAATACCCCAGGATTTTCTATCACTTCCCTCTGAAATTCTTCAGTCTCTGTGTTAGGAGCACCACACTTCAGCATTTCAAAGATTACCTGAAGAGCCAGCAATACCCCTGTGACAGCTGTTTCTCCGCGATGCTTGGGATAGCAGACAGTTTTTTTCAGTCATCTCTGGGGCAACGCACTCATCCCAAGACAACAAAGCGTCAAAGGGGCTTATGCAGCAGGGTTGCTGAAATGGGTCCTATTTAATAAAAAAAAATGGGATCCAGTTGATAAATAGAAGAAACGCAACCACTCATCTGAAGGAGGTGGTTTTGTGCGTACTTTGGTACCACTTATTGAAGCTAGGGGCGGAGAAGGCTGCTGCCAGGGCTGCAAGGCTCGCTTGGTGCGGCACAGGACTTGCGTAACTCCCTCGCCCTGCTGACGGACTTACAAACAACAACCTAGCTGTTGAATTTTCTGTGCTAGTGATCCTTGCTCATTGACATGCACTGGGTACGTGTTTGAAAGAGAAAGAACTCCTCCACATTTTTCTTTTAAAAATGGTGAAGCCTGAGATTTAGCTTCATTGTACAGATAGGTCCTTGCTTTGACAGGGTCATTCCCTATGCTCCTTCTACACCAGCAAATGCATGTCATTTCAGTGCTAAATATTTCATATCTAAGCATCATATCTTCACCTACAATGCTAATAAAAGGCAAAAATTGAATACGTGATTTTTTTTTTTTTTTTAACGATAAGCACGAATGCAACAACGCATCCAAGAATCGGTTTTAAGATGCATGAGTTGGCTTGGACATGTTATAAAAAGTTGTTACATGTATATACATGCACACAGATGAACACACAGTATTATTAATAGTTCTTTAGAGAACCCCACTTTGCTGCTTCTCATATTGCATTACTAACCGTGAATCTGAACCTGAACCTTGAAAATCTCACTCTATATGAAGGAAACTTCAAAGCATTTTTGGTAAGACGATAAGGACATAAATGTATCTACAATGTAAGGATTCTTTCTCACCCTCAAGCCTCCTTCAGTTAATGCTCATGTGGCAAAAGCTGGCTAAAACAGAAAAATGTTGAAATCATATATCCTCTATAAACAGATGTCAATGTCAGAAATTAAGTATCAAGTATGCTACTAAAGCCTGATTAAATTTTATCAGCAGTAAGCATCATTCGAGATTATGTTCAGACTGAATTCTAACATCCAATATCTACATTGTGTATGTCTGTGTCTCTACAGTGTGTCTAATCCAACTACATAGCAGGTTTAATTAAAAGGTGGATTCTCTCCTTTCCTGCCCTCCCCCTTTTAAATCTAACCAACTCAGTATTCCAATCCCAACTCCAAGTTGAATCAACATATGCTGTAGCATCAGACAGCCTTTTCCTTTTAACTGAAAAGTTGTTTTTCCATTTCCTTTCCTAAATATCTGTGTGGTACACTAACAACCAAGCTCACTCTCAAAGCTGGTAAAATAGTACACTTATATATATATACACACATGGACAATACGTACATGAATAACTTGTTCACTGAATCAGTCCAGAGCCAGAAATAAAATTTAAACTTTTATCACAAATCAGAAAACAAAGATTTTAAAGCGTTAATTAACAATAGCATTCCTAAAAATAAGAAGTAAACAATATTAGCTTCTGGGGATAAATTTGAGAGAGTTTAAAGCACAATAAAAGACAGATTAAGTCTTGCATGGTTTATGAATGGCTGAGGTCAATATAATGCACATGTTTGAAAAGTCAAGCAAGTAAGTTAGGATATTTTATGATTCCATGTCCTGGACAACTGAAATTGGTAGTCTGCTGAATGAACACTAATAATAGAACATGGCATGATCAAAACCTTCAGGTTTGATTGTTAGTTTCTGTAACTTTATTATTCTTACTGTCACATCAAAATGTGTATTCTGCCCTTGCCTGACAGACCTTTCTTCTTGAACTTGAAGAAGTCCCTTGGTTTCTTTCACATCTGACTCTAATAATTGTCCTCATGCCAAAATCCTTATCCTCTTACTTTTAGCAATCCCTCAACAAAGATGGCAATCAAAAGCTGTATTCCCTAACCTGGCTGTTGACAGTTAAGACAAAGGAGTTTTGTTCATTTTGCAGCTAACCAGAATTTCCAGAATGAGGTTATAAAATACATGCTCCTTGGATTTTCTCACCCCTACTGAGGCACCTCATTTTTTAAAATGTGTGCAGGCTAACAGAAGCTGCCCTCCTCCCTATTTATTATCACCCACCCTCATGGAAACTTGGCTGCAGCCAGCAGTTCTGCAAAGCACCCCCATCTACTCTGAAGCTAGACCTGTGAATGCAGAATTTTTGGTAACACCTAGAAACCTCCTTCAACATTGGAATCCTACTGAACTGCACACTGTCCCAACACACTGGAAGTCATGACTTTTTTTCACAGTTATTGTTAAGTCTCTTCATAAAAACACACTTTTGTTGACAAATATTCATCTGCATTACTCAAAAGCAAGAAAAAAGTAAAAATCATGTCGATGCAAAAACAAGACTATTTAATCTTGCACCTGTTAATTATTGTAAACAGGTCAACAGATGAAAATTAAGTATATTTTGATAATCTTCACAAGCTTGCTTCCAAATACTTTAGAATATTACAGAGTTAGATAATCTAGGAACTGAACAAACCCTAGAAACTGGCATTGTAGAGCTTTTCAAACACAAATTATTTATGGAGTTGGAAATAAAATGTCAATGTTTCTGAGCTAGAAAATAAAAGGAGGGATCTGTCAAAGCTGCAAAAGCTACCTGATACGCAAATCTAAGTTTTGAAGAGAGGTAGATTGAAATTCCAAAATATCACTGATCAAAATAGTGTGCATATGCTATTACTGTGTTGCTATAACTTTTGTTGTGAGTCTGCTCCATGGTGTAACACCTTTCATGGAGGATAGATTGTCATTGGCAATAAGAAAACACAGAATCTGATTGTTTATTCCAGCATTAAACCAGAAATATCTGCTAAGTGTCTTTTAAAATCCATAGTTAGAAACATTATTATTAGAAAACCTTTCTGTTTGAATATTATGATTGCGTTTTTTAAGGTTCTTCCAATCAGACAAATAAACTATTAATGAAGTGTAAATTTAGAAATAAAATTCCATTTTTCTAGCAGGTTTCAACACAGGCACTGGTAATGACCATCAGTACTTAGAGAGGTAAAACAAGGAAAGCTTTTCTAAACGTGATTTCTCTGGCTGAAGATGGATGTTTTCAATCTTTTTTTTCACACATTCCCTTAGAGTTGAGCCTCGCTATAACGGAAGACAACGCTAACACTCAGGAAACTTAAATAACTTAAAAAAAACCCCAACAACTTATTCCATTACATTTGTAAAAACTGTTTAAGCATCCTACTTATGACATACTCCTATACAGGTATTTTAAAGCCTTTATAGTTCTGTATAAGTGAGGATTTTGTCTGTGACAGCTACAGTGACATAAAGAAGCAGAAAGAACCTGCTGTATTATTTGACACAGTGCACATTGCCCAATAACTTAAGGCAGAGACTTCCTGGAAAAGATAAAAGTTCAAGATCCAAAATAAAAATTTGTTTTCTCCGTAGGAGTAGCATTTGAAGGGTTGCTGTCAAGGGCTTTTTTTTTTCTTCTGCCAAATTCTGGATCCCAGCTCCTTCCCCAAAATAGTCCCGAGCAACATCCTCCAGATTGTTTGACAGAATCAAAGCCTTGCTTCAGCTTCTTGATGATTCCTAAAGCCTCCTTCACAGAATAAATTTTCTTTCAGACTTTGTCACCCTGAGGTAGCTAAGTTATTCAAGTCAATCAAACTGAAATGAAAAATACTTTTAAAAAAAGGTTTTTCTCCCAAAATAAGCTACAAAGAAAAAAAAATACTTTCAAAGCTACTACAAACAAATCATCTGATGCTACTACCCATAGCTGACATATGTGTAATTATTAAAAAGATTTTGTATTCATTTGAACAAGACAATGGCTATGAAGATCTAAATTAATACTCAATCACCCCTTTAGAATAAAATACTGTAATTTTTTTCCTTAACACTCTTTTGCTTTTTTACCATCAGAACTGATCATAAGAAATAATTTAATTCTCCTCAGTTGAATACTGAGTTTGGGTGTGACTTTTTTTTTTTAACTTTCATTTTTCCCCTAGTACTGTCATGTTTTGGTTCCTTTTGTTTTTCTCTTTCTATAAACTTCCTTTTTGATTTTTCAACTCATTTCCACAGAGCTATGATATTTTTAAGGAGATTCCATTCAGTCTCCCCATTCCGCTAGTCTGTGGGAAAGAAAAGTGTGTCCAGACCGCATTATTGAAAAAATGCAGTCCATTCTTAAAAATAAAACATGGTTAAATAAAAATTACTGGCATTAGTATTAAAACACACTTAATTAAAATAGAAATAGGAATGGAAATGTTTTGTTTCCTGTTGGGAACAGAATGACACTTTCACTGCTGAAGATACACAGTGTTTAAAAAACAGCTTCTCCCTTAAACAGTATGCAACGTAGACACTGCAAGAACTGTGAACCAATATACCTGTATGTCCCCTGTGCATCTACAAGGGCACCTAGGAAATAGTTAACATAGAGTACAAGTTTTTTTATCTCATTTGGCCTATAGGAGAAATAATTTAACTTTTTAATGTTATTTTGTGTATGGTGCAGATGTTGTGGGGGAGGGGAGGGAAGCCTTGACCATACAAATGAATCTATGTACTTCAAAAGGGCTAAGAGTCATGAATTATTTTATTATACAGTATTTTCTGGCTCACCCATTTCTTGCCGTTATCTTACTACAAGAACAAAATTTTTGCTGGGGAATAAGTGTTAACATTAATTACTTAGGCTTTTTGTTTCTCAAAACTGAGTTATATTCGCCAAAGATTTCAAGAGTATGCACCAGAAGAGCAGCGGACTGCTGGTAACCTGCGTTCTTCTCCAAGGTGGCTGAGGAGGGGAAACCAGGGTCCAGCGCACTCAGGACATTTCCTGACGGTTCACGCACCCTTCTGCTCACTGTGCTAGGGCTTGCCGTTGCCACAGCAATATAGTGTGGTGTGTAGAAGAGTTTTAAACAGTTTAAATAATTTCAGATACAACATGTTGCTTAAAGTCTCAGTAGTCAGAAATTCTGTGCACACCAAGAAAAAATGGAAAAAAAAAAAAAAGGGTGATGTACAGCACTTGTCAGAAAAAGAGATAGCAACCATACCTTCAGATTCTGAATTTAGCTACTCCCACCACTGGGTCCCCCTCTCCTCAAGGAAACCCTGTACACACTTGCCATATACACAGAAAATTTATATCCATACTCTTTTCCCAAAGACAGCTTGATATAATCAGCATTACCTAACTCACCATTCTACCACATACGTTTTTGATATGTAGGATGAAGTCCAGCTCTCAAACTTTAAACAACATCACAAATAGGTAACAACACCCAGTGTTTAGTTTTGGAAGTATGAGTCAGAGAAGAGAACCTGCTTTTCTTCCGTTAAAAGTAAAACCATTGATTTGCATTTATCTGGAACTCTGTGAAATCCAAGTCAGAATTATAAAGTTTAAAGTTTATTAACTGTTGGCCTGAGGGATCACTAAATACACATCAGCTAATCTTCTAAACCAGTACCATATCAAGGAAAAAAAATATAAAAAGTAAATTTAAATTAATTGTTCAGAGTTTCCGTTTTAGTTTTGTATTTATAGAAAGTTCGATAGAAAAAATTGCCACTCGTGGCCACACCCAATTCTAAAACAACCAGAGCTCATTTTTTAATGAGATATTATATTTTTCCAGAACTGGAAGTGGGTAAGAGTATGAATAGCTAGTGAGATTCAAGGTGGATTAATATGCAATATATTTCTATGTACCTACTCTAGTACTAGTATAGTCCACATCATCTGGTTCTGATTATGCTCATTTCTTACTGTGTTGCTTTTCTAAGATTTCATTAGCAGATGCATTATCTTCCACCATCTTTAAAGGTTTTTACAAATGCTGTCAATTAGGAGTCATACCTTTGTTTCCAAATTAAACTGGCAAAATTGTCAAAGGTGAGTATTATGCACAGAAACAGTCTAAACTCATGATCAGTATTCTGCAGAATAAAGAGTTCAAGCACAATTCAAATGCAAAATGTGCAGTCCAACTCTTAATGGAACTTCAGTTAAAGAAACTATTTAACTTTAGTTAAATAAACTATTTAACTATTCAACTATTTAACTTTAGTTAAAGAAACTATTTCAGAGATAATGTTCTGAATTTCCATCCACACTAAAAAAAAACAAACCCAAACTCAACAACCACCACCCCACATAAAAAAAAACCACAAACAACAAAACAGAAACATTTGGAAGGTATAATATAATTCAATAAACACAACTATGCAGTTCTGTCAGTGTAGAGTCTGCCAAGCAGATATAGACTGATCTGAAGAGCAAGACCTCAGAAGGCCAACGGGAAAAAAAAATTCCAGGCAAGTGAATAAACTATAACATCCTTAAAAACTTTTGGGATACATTTGCTCACACATTATTTAGAGACAATCAGGACAAAGCGGCTCTTAAAGCCTGAGGCTACACACCCTGCTCAAGCAGTTAGTAGCTAGCAGCTGCCCCTTCCCCTTTCCACCCAGTGCCCAGAGTTCCAACTCTGACCTACGAAACTCACGCAGTTTGAGAAAATGAAAATGCAAATTCTTATCTTACTGTATCTGCCACACAATTAACATGAAGGACTAAGCTACCACAACCCACCAAAAAATGAAGCTGCAAGTATCATTGAATAGGAGCTTTTGTTATAAGAGATATTATCAAAAGGTTTTTATATATACTATTTTTTTATGGATAGTAGGACAATAATTAGAGAGCTTCACATGAAGAAACTTAGTATTTATTGAAATCCATTATTTCCATGAAGTTAAATTTTTCCAAGTGAGAGTTCATTTCTCGTTAACAGTACAGCAATACTGATACAGAGGATGTGTACATTTAATAGTTTTTTGCTCCATCCCAGCCTTTTAAACAGAACTGTTCAACAAATTCAACCAGTTTTACCTCTGCAAAACCAAGCACCTATTTTTAAGATAATAACTTCATAATAAAGACAGAAAGAACATCTATTTGCTGAGGGCATTTCCTGTGGAAAGAAGCAATATGCAGCTAACATTAAGCTTCTCAGGGTCCCTGACTTGCTATTGGATAAGGTTTCCTCAGTGTCACAGTGAATTGAGTCACAAGCTTGTAATCACAATTTAAATAATTGTTTTACCAAACTAGTGGGCTGCATTTGAAAAACAGTTACAGAAATCTTAATACAAATTTTAAAATTAATTTCACATAGTGACAGACTACTACAGTTGCTCCGAATTAAATTCATGTACCTGTACCCATTACTCTTCAAATGCCCAGAACCAGGTAACAACAGAGATTTCAGTGCCTTGTAAATTGCTTTTTATTTAACATACAAGACAAACTAACAGATGATGTGAAAAAGAAGTATTATGAAAGCATCTCCATTGTTTCTAATATTGCTGATTTAATTTGGATCTGACCGAAAGGAGGTCAATGTATTTTATCCATTTTATTGGATTTTGGTTTTGCCTCTGTCTATTTTGTCCTTAAATTGATTTTGTGCGTATGTGCTCATTTATACTGCCTGTATGGAAATGAGGAAGAGCAGAAACCCCGAATAGCTGTGCAGACTGTCATAGTTAACCTATGTCCCATGCACTAAACATTGCATCCCTGAAGAGAACACCAAAATAATAATGGTAGCACTAGCTGCTCATTTTATACCTTAAATGAAACAGACACAAAACAAGGCAGTTTTTGGATAGCATTCACAGTCATCCAACTGTTAGAAAAGTTTTGATTTTCTGGAGAGGAGTTAATTTCTCCAAGCTAATTCTAAATAACGAAATACACATCATTCTGAAACATTAATATAAAGCAGAAATTGTTCTATAGCTAACCGTCAACAAATAAAGCCATGCTGTAATATGCAATGAAACGCTATGAAATGCAAATTGTTGGCAAATCTATGCAGGGTACAGTTCATTGGCAAAGAGCAGTGATATAAATGATTTTGTAAAATGCATCTTCTTCTGTAATGTCTGTCGAGATAACCTTTATTACATCACATATTTGATTTAAAGATTGTTATTGTTTTTATAGATCAAGTATAAACTAGTTGTTGGTTGGCTGGTTATGTTCTTGTAAGACTGACTGCACAGAAAGAAGGTCCAGTATTAGAAACTGATTGATTGATTAGTATTAGTATTAGTATTAGTATTTAGTATTTAGTATTTAGTATTTAGTATTAGAAACAGATTGCTGACTGATACGACAATTATTCCCAAAAACGAAGTCCATATGCAGTTTTCCAGCATACAGTACAGTGAACACTTCTATTTAACATTGACTTCTGGCAACAACTTCTGGCTTCATAGCTCTGTTATCAAAGGCTTCAATTGCACAACCATACTCTTATTCAAAGCTGTTCATTCAACCATATAAGAAGTCTCACCCCAACTGGTATTTTCTGTCAGTGCAACAAAATTGGGGTAAGTATGCAATACCAAATATTGGCAACAGCATATTAAGTTTCAAGTTTCAGTATTTTCTTATTGGTAACAGTACACATATTCCAGGAACTGTGAACCAAAAATACACACTTCCGGCAAAGCTACACTTCCAAGCCCTATTTGCTTTGGAACTAAAATACTGTCTTAAGATGCAAAGGAATTCCAAATTATTAAATACCATAAAAATTAAATTAAAATTTCAAGATCAAGCAGAATGCCCCAAGGAGATAAAGTTCATAGTACATGTGTCATTTTTGGTTTTGCTGCAAAGCATTTGAATATTTACTCCTATGTAAAATCATTTTTCAATCGAGGATATTAGAATATTATAGTAAAAGGACAAGTAAAGTGGAGAGTAATATAAGTTTAATATGTGATCATTCCGTCTTGCCATAAATGAAGGGCAACATCATTGGCAATAGCACTTTTTAATCAGTAATTCCACTGAAAAGTAATAAAAATGATACTTATAAAATTCTTCAACCACAACACCTGGAAAAACAAATTATAAAGCAAAATATAAAAATATTATTACATTTCAGCTAATAACTAAGAATATTTATTTCGTCTTTCAGGGATGATATTTACAAGGTTGGGTAGTTCATTTTTTCAGAAGAGGGAAAAAAAAAACAACAGAAATTAGAGAAGGATAGAGATGAACAGGTACCTTAAAGAAATACATTAGAAAAGCTGAAGTTAGATTGAAAAAGCCTCAAAATGAAAACATTAAGTTCTTCTCTTAGTTGTAAAACTCAATCCAACAGTCTGATGAATGAATCATTCTCCTTCTCCAGCTAGCTCATTTAACTCTGCTGTTTGCATATTCTTTTTACCAGGGGAGTGTTACAGTAATTTTGCCTATAGCTGCCGTAAAATCTCAGATATGCCTTCTGTGTGCTAATACAGTCTTAAACAGGATGTAAAAACCTGAAGTGTTTTATTAATGTTTTTTAAGATATTCACCAAATGGCAAACTAAGCCACGGGAAGTTTTCTTTTAAATTTGATGGGAGTTGACATGTATTTAAGAAATGACTCAACCTACAGACTGCCTTTCAGAATAAATAAATAATGAATGATACCCCACTCCATTTAGTTCCAGGTTCAAAAATAAAAATATTTGAAGAATGCAAAAGAGAGAGCTGCAAAACTGAGTTGTCATACATTGGTAGCAAACCTGATAGGAGAGAAAGGATAGATAAATCTTCTCTCTGGAAAAAAATACAGACAGATCAGCAAAGAGGCAGAAAGAGTAAATGGTAAAAATAGTCATACTGCAAATGTTTTATATAGAGAGAAAGTTTGAAACCCTTCACAATGAAAAATAATTCTCCAGAGAGGAAATACCTTAATTAGAAGAAATAAGATGATCTAAAGCAATCTAGACAAACGGAGTCAGGGAACAGAGGCCAGACCTCAACCTCGTAATGTTGCAACCCATATAAAAAGCGAAGCTGGTTCTCAGTATGTACCAGGCTAAACAGAAATATTCAGTTCATCTTTAGTAACAAATAACAAGTACTTGGAAAAAAAAACTTTTAAAAATCCTGCAATAATGAAAAACAGTGTGAGAAATTAAAAATCTTCAGAAAACAGAACTATTTCAGAAGTGGACTGGAGTCTACATGGGCACAACCATTACAGGACATTTCAATACACAAAAATGTGGATATGCTTTCAACAAAGCTCCCAGTCAAGAAATTTAAACCAAGGAAAAGCCTTTGACTTTCAGTAGAATCGCACGAAATTTCCAAATAAAAATATTTCAGGAATTAAAAATAAGAAAACTTACAGCAAATCCATTTCTAAGTTCATCAGGATTTTGAGAAAGTATATCAAAGCAACAAAACCAACACTTTTTCAATATTTCCAACAAAAAGTGCTTTAGTGAACAGTTATTTTTTTCCTCAAATTTCACAATTTTAAACAGAACATTAACATACAAAACTGTTTCTTCTGGATTCAAACAGATACTTCATTTGTTCTAAAACATTTTCTACTCCTCTGTTTCTTCTTCCTACCGCATGATTTAAAAGATACCGTGAAAATTAAAAAGTATTAAAAAAGAAAAAAAAAAGCAGGAGTAGTATACTTCTCCCCATTTCTTTGTTTGTTCAAGGTATAAGCATATCTTAAAATCCAAGCCAAAAGATTAGATGTCTGCCATGATCTAGCAGTAACTGCAGTTTCCGCTCTGCTCTGATAGTTGAAAAAGGAAGCACAGAATCTTCAAGCACCACAGATTTTAGAATAGGTACAAATACAAATGTTGTTGTATACTTTTCAGGAGACTCTTCAGCAGAAACAGGTCCTTAATTTGACCTTAAGTACAACCTTTCTTAAGATTTAGAACGTATTAGATGACTAACTGCAGCTATTCAGCAGCACCTCAACCGAGCTTAGAGGCTCACGCTCACAACTGCATGAAGTGAATTACACACTGTTTAAGGAAAATTCTGAGCCGGCATCTCCCTTGACAGTGTTTACCTGAACAACGTGGTGCTTGTTTTAATACTGACCCTCATGCCTGCCACCTCACACCTCACAGCTGCCAGCTAAGCTACTCTACAATAATCATACAAAATAACCGGACAACCAAATATAGTGGCAAGAAAAAAACAAATCTAGCTGTATCTTAATATCCCGCTATGAAAATTAAGTAAAAATCTGACTTCTACTTGACACAGCATTCAAAGTTACATTTGTGTAAAACATATGTACAAAGTGAGCTTTAAAAAAATTCTTCCTTGAAATACATTCTGTGAGACTTTTTCCATTCAATAGAAGCCTCAATATAAAGCACTTTCCTGTTAAAACTTGAGGCTATTGGTAATCAGAAAAAACAGTTTAAAAAAATCTATTTTAAAAAAACTTTTAAAAACTGTCTAAAAAACCTTTTATAATATCATTTCACTAAATTCTATTAAATCAAATTCAAAATATTTCAGTGGAACACACAAGTTTTTAATACATTTCTAATTTAAGAGATTTCAAGTGTAGCTTTGTAATTCTGATTCTTTTTTCTACTTAAACAATACCTGAGCAATATAATATTATATTGTGCACTGCATTAAGTATCAAAATATTTCATTGCTGGAGAGAGTAGGAGAGGAAAGAGTAAGAAACTTTTGCTTTTTGTTCACATTCCTACAGTATTAAGCAGTTCCAATTTACTACAGTTCTCAATAAACCACATATTTTTAGCAATATATTTAATTTTTGTATTTACATATTCGTATTTTTCCCTATGACTAGTCACAGAATTTTTGTATAACTACATTATTTTGCACAGGGAAAGAAACTAGATCATGTATGACAGAAGACTGTGTTAAGAATCTGTAGAATCATTGTCAACAACTTACTTGAACATTTAGAAACTACTCTTAAAAAAACATGACTTTCCTGTTGTGTGTTGCTCAGACATATGAACTTCGTCAGAGCTCCTTTAAAATCCTCAGGAATGGTCCTGTTCAATAAGCATCTGGACAACCAACTTTGAGCCTGATCTTTATTAAATTTCTTGTCTGGTTGCTCTGAGATCAGCTAGTTGGGAACAACATGACCCTGATTAAGCCACTGGAAGAAAACCTGCCAACATTTTTGTAATTCAGTTCCTGTAAGTAGCAGTTTGCCGGAGTTGATTAAAGGGACAACTCAGAAAAAGAGGTGGAATGGAATGCTTAATGAGGCAGCCTAAAAACCAAATCACTCTCTCTGTCTGTCACATATGCACAGTGCTATGAATAGCCTCATAGCTACATTTTCACAGAAACAGCCAGCCAGATGATACTTTTATGATGAGTCAGTGCTAAGATGAAAAAAAAAAAAGCACAGCAACCGAAAACACCTAAATAGCTACAGTGTGAACTCTAGGGATTTTTTTTTTTAATCAAAATATATTTTGGGTAAAAATACCATTTAATTGTAATTTGCACGTATGCACAAACATTTTACAGATGGTAAGATAGTGTTTGCAACCAGCAGTGATAATCACCACAAGGGAGGCAGCAAAAAGAAGAACATTCAACACTTGGAATTACTCTTACGTATGAAGCACAGCTAAAAAAACCCAAAACCCAAAAAGAAGCAGCCCTGCAAAAACCAACTACAGTCTTAACTGAAATTCCAGTTCCTGTTGGAACAAACACATGAATAAACAACCAGTGATTAGAATTTAGGTTTAAACATGCCATCAAATCTTAGTCAGTGTTACACAATACATGAAGTATTAGAGATTCATAAGAGAGGTGTGAAAAATCTACAATCACTTCCTGATGCCATTAACTTTATGGAAGGAATATTAGTAGAGTGGATAAAACACAGAAGCAGGCTTAGTGAAATGTTATTCTCCCAGAGGAAATAAAACAAAAAGAAAACTCTCTTCCTAGAGATAGTACCTCAAAAAAGCACTTAAATGCACATATTAAAAGACAGTTCTCAAAAAGAAACACACACTTTGCACGACATAACATATGGAAGACAAAATAACCCCTGATTTCAGAAAGGACTTTGACGGCTTCATCAATGAGAGGAATCATAGGTAGAAATAAGGAGCTTAATAGAAGGATAAAAAAATCACAATTAGAATAGATCTTAACAAATAACATGACATGCACCGAAAGAAGACTGTTAAGAGTACACAAGATTTAGGAAAACATGAAAGAAAAAGTAGCCTAAGAATATAGGTAGTCTCAGTCAGTTTACAGAATGAGAAATGTGTTAAATAGTCATAGAAAATCTTCCTCCCCTTTTATGAAACATACAGGGGGAAAAAAAAGGAAAAAAATGTTAGAAGGAACAGATCTTTCTTTTAGTTTTTCTCCCCAACTCAGAATTGGAGGTATATATACAGACACCATCAGAGAAGGCTGACACTTTTCTAGAATATGAACTGAACAGAATGTATGCTGATGTATTTACCAGAAACCATACGATAATACAAAATGGCAATTTTTTTAACTCAAAAGAAGGAAAATACACCAAAACACAAGGTAAAGAAAGATGAGAGAAGAAATCAAAAGACACTAAATAATGGCAGAAATATGAAAAAATAAGAAAAAAAAATTTTTTTAAGTTAAATATAAGAATAAACACAGAATAATAGGGAAAGTAGTGCCTTCTATAAATATGAAGATGACTGGTGAAAGGACACCTGAAAAATTACTTTCAACAGCTCTTCCCAGGCACCAATCTCTGATAGAAACAAGTGTTACAAATGCAATACCAAATGCATTTGAGACTGCAGTAAAGAATCACCTTAAAAAAAACAGTCCAGAAACAGGATTCTTTTCTCCAAATGAAAACAAAAAAGTTATGTTTTTACATCAGAGAAAGCAATGATGGATAAAAAACAATCTACCATTGTAAAACAATAATGTAAACAGTAAGAACAATTTAGAGACTGACAGGAATTATGACTTGATGAACAATACTGAGAGTGAAAACAGGGAGGCGTATAAAGTCCCAAAGCAACCCGCATAAATAGAATGTAGAGGAGGATACATGAAGGATCTAAGGAGACCTCCAAATATGTTAAAACAAAGAATAGTATTGGAAGTCAGCATGGACATAGTTATTCTACTGCAGCTGAACACAGACAAAAAAGGAAGGTACTAGAAAACACGTAGCTTATGTGACAGAATGGATGAAGAGAGCACATATGCTATAGAAACAAAAGTGATGGCTCCTCTCTTGGGTAGAAATATTAATAAATGAGCAGATTGAAATAAACCTAACACACAAAAAAGCACATAAGCATGGCTTCAAAAGAGAAACGATTATCAATTGAATCAGATCAACTCTCATTTCAAATAAGTAGCAGGCACCTATAATCTCAGAATTATGAAACTTTAAAACTACCGCAATTCTATGTCTAAGAATACAGCTGCTTTTAAATACCACATGTAAGAACAAAACACAATAGAAATTACTTAGATAAACTAAAAAGTTTGCTTTTTCTTTTCTTGTGGCACATGACATCCCAAGGTGATGAAATTAAAGGCATAATATATACATGGTTCTACAGATGATATGGGAAACAGCATTACCAAGAAACTCAACCCCGGAAATGAACTGCAATATAATTGCCATAATGATTTCATACAGAATTACATTTTTCTCCAAGGGAATGCACAATTATCTTGTTTTCAAAATACAGTGTTGCCTCTGGGAATTGAGCCGTATTTCTGTTTGTGATATCATGGAGAATGAGCTCCCTGTGTTAGTGATTAATGTACTGTGAGACTAAAGTGTTTTATGCATTCCTTTATAAAGCAACAGCTGGAAGCAGTGGTCGAGAAAGTGACCATGATCTGACATGAAAAACTCCCTACAGTTTCAGTCTGGAGAAATAGAAAAAAATTCCCACCATTGTTTTTATTACTTTAGTTTGTTCTGCCTCTCTATTTTCTTATCGAGTGCCAGCTCCTTTTGACAGTATACACACAAAAGAATCTCAGCGTGCCTAATATAATCAAAACATTAAAATCCTTTGTAAATCAAATGGTATTGCGTAACATACAACTAAGGAAGTAGGTGTGCTTGCTCAAATAACCTAAAGGACTGGAAAACATGGTTCATTTAAACTGACCTTTACATATATCCACTCAATACTTGCATTGACTCAGTCACTTTCAAGAACACAATGTTCTGTGTTTACTGCTCAGTTATATAAAAACTCACTATGTGGTAAAGCAATAATACAAACGCTACATTGTCTTACAATTACCAAAGTTTCAAGTTACCACAGAAAGCCTTCTATATTAAATACACTCTATTTTGCAGTGAAACAGACAAAGGAAGACAGACACCCTGCCAGCAGTTAGTGGTGGTCATTTAAGTCTGTTTTGCAGTGTTCAGGTGCTTCTGTTCTTTAAAAGGAACACTGGAACTCATCAGGATGTTTTTGGCAGGCAAGAGACTAAACTTCTGAACGAACAAAGCAATGCCCAGTAAAACTGAACTACAACAAAGTGAACCAATACCTCATTACAAAACCAGAATACTTGCAAGAGAGCTGCTACTTCAAATTCTGATGCAAATCCAAGCATAGCCATGAAGATTTGCATATCCAGAATGTGTCAATAATTTACGTTGCACTGTGTATGCATTGAACAAGCTGCTTTTAAAGCAGTAATCCTGAAAACTGGCTTAATATTTAGCAAAAAAAAGCTTAGTCACTTAATCTTTATTAAATAGTAAATTATAACATTGTAACATATCTCAGCAATATTTAAACATTGTTAAAATTAAATTACATATAGACTTACCACCAAAACTAACTGAAATGTACCTAAAACTATTCCTATGCTCAAATACTCACATACTTGCCTTATATTTTATGAAGACACAAATCACCTAAAAGATATTCAATGAACTGTCTCTGTAATTAACCTTCAGGTTTTAAAATTTGTGTTTTTTCTCTGAATCATTACATACTCTTCTTTCCTAAATTAAACTGCTTTGATCCTGTCACTGTTCAGTCTCATTTATTACAGAACAGTTTCTCTGTACTACTGAACTGAATTAACACTTTTCTGCTATCAAAAATAAGAGCTTTTCCTCTCTTTTCTCCTCTATGAAGGAGTCAGTCTCACCTCTTGACTGTGTGTACCCACTGTTTACCTTAGCTGAATTCTGATGTCCTACCAAGCAGAAGGTAAGCCAACTGAACTCCACTACACCATTTCAAAATATTAATGTTTCTGGGGTCATTACTTTGCTGCTTCTGTGAGCAGATGGGGCTTCTGACTCAGGGGAATATGAGCTGGATCAGGAAGGGATGGGACTGCTGTCCTGTTACGATGACAGCTGACCATTCAACTCAAGTTGTGCAAATGTTCAACCACATACTTAATAATGGTATAAAGCACAAGACCGTTTTCAATGGTTTCAACATAATTCTAGTTAAAAATAGAAAGGAATACAGTTTTTCTGCATTTTCTAAGGAAAAATAAACTCAATTTCTTTCACTTATTATCATACCTTTAAGGATGACCCTAAAACAATTCAGGAGTTGCTCATGTCATTGTGATGCCACTCTTGATAAATTTTTGAATAATAATAGTAATTGGGAGAGGTGCTTGAGAACTCAAGGAAAGCAAATGTTACTTCTGTCTTCCAAAAGGGCAAGAAGAAGGACCAAGGAAACTACAGACCAGTCAGCCCTACCTTGATCCTTGAAAATGTGATGGAGCAGATAATCCTTGGAACCATTTCCATGCACATGAAGGACAGGAAGGTGATCAGTCAGCATGGATTCACCAAGGGGAAGGCATGCTTGACCAACTTCATAACATTCTAAAATTGAAATGATGGGAGACAAGGGGAAAGCAGTGGACATTGTCTACCCAGACATAAGTAAGACTTTTGAGACTGTCTCCACATAGAGACATCCCCAAAGAGAAGCTGTTGATATGTGGGATGGATAAGCAGACAGTTGAGGTAATCGGACACTCTCTGAATGGCCATGCCCAGAGGGTGGTTATCAGTGGCACAATGTCTAGTTGGAGGCCAGTAACTAGCAACATATCCCAAGGATCACTACTGGGTCCAATCCTGTTCAACATCTTCATTAATGATCTTGATGATGGGGTTGAGGGTACTCACAGCATACCTTTGTTGATGAGGAAGGGAAAAGAGCATCTCCCACAGGAAGAAACATGGAGACTGTTCGGCTTGGAGAAGAGAAGGCTCAGGGCAAATCTCATCAAGCTGTACAGATATCTGAAGGGATGGTGTGAAGAAGAGAGAGCCAGGCTATTTCCAGCAGTGCCCAGGGACAGAACCAGTATGAATAAACTGAAAGACAGGAGGAAGGTTCCCCCTCAGCATTAGGAAAGACTCGTTTACGGTCAGGGTGACCAATCATTGTCACAGGTTGCCCAGACACCTGGTGGACTCTCCATTCTTGGAAATCTTCAAAGCCGTCTGGACATGGTTCTGAGCAATGTGCTCTATGTGAGCTTGCCTGAGCATCATGTTGGACCAGATGACCTCCAGAGATCCGTTCCAACCTGAACCACTCTGCCATCTCAGGTGCTTCCCCTCTGGCAACAAGGGCTGCATCCTTCTCCCTTGACGATCCTCACAGGAGCTGAGTTGAGGCACTTTGTTGGCACTGAGCTCACCAGGGCTCCCCCCTTGCACTGTGGGGCTGCCCACTGATGGGACTTTGTGCTTGGGGCACCAGTCTCTTGTCACCCAACCCAAAAGGCCCGAGCTGAAAACCTGCTTGCCAGGCCACAAGATGGTGGCAAAAATCTGGCAGAGCAGGCTTTCCCCCTTTGGGGTGTCTACCCTCCTGGCTTGGCAGCACTTGGGGGCAGCCCCCGATACCCTTGTAATATTGCTGGGGAACAACAGTGACAGCCCCTGACCTCACTGCTTTTCAGCAGCCATAGCTTCTGTGCCCCAGCATTTTGTCCAAGGCTCCTTGTGGGCACACACGAAAGGTGTGCACACTCCATCAGGACTTTCCACTTGCTCTACCAGCCTTGGCTTGAGGGATAAAAGCAGGTCTAGGCACTGCGCAAAGCCCCTTCCAGAGCTCCTCTCCCCTCTGCCCAGCTGTGTGGTGCTGCAGGTCTCGTTGGCACCTGTCCCAAGACCATGGGCATGAGAAGGGTGGTGGGGACATCAGCAGCAGTGAAGACTTCCAGCAAGTTCCTCGATCATCCTTGACTGCCTCCTGCAGCTGAGGAATCTGTGTTTCTCTAGTTTGCGGAAAAGGAAGCTGGGGGGCAAGCCCATTGCTCTCTACAGCTTCCTGAGGAAGCGACGTGAGGAGGGAGGTTCTGATCTCTTCTCCCTGGGATCCAGCAGCAGAACACGTGAATGGTTCAAAACTGTGTCAGGCGAGGTTCAGACTTGATATTAGGAATAACTTCTTTACCAAGAGGGTAATCAAACACTGTACCAGTCTTCCTGAAGACGTGGTCAATGCCCTTTGTCTGTCGGTGCCTTAAAACGAGGCATTTGGACAATGCCCTTAGTAACAGGTTTTACCTTTTGGTGAGCCCTGGAGCGGTCAGCCTGTTATTCTAGATGATTGCTGTGGGTCCCTGCCAACTGCAGCTGTCCTAGCCTGGCCTAGCCTAGCCTAGCCTAAATAAATGTTTGTGAAAGTCGATGAACTACAAACCAGAAAACTGCTG